>NW_012115933.1:3545807-3577450 GCF_000951035.1 Colobus angolensis palliatus
AAAAAAAAAAAAAAAAAAAATAACTTCCTCAACCCCCATTATGCACACGCACAAACACAGATTGGGTCCCTGTATCTATTGTTATATTATATGATCCCTACATCATGGCCACAGCTTTCTGTACCACAGTTGGAAATCTGATCCACCTAGGAAGAATTAGGCTGTTTTCCAGGCATTTAGGATATGTAAACCAGCAGATCCAGGTGACCATTTTGGGGCTGCCATTCATACTGTGTGAATAATGATGCCAAGAAAGCCCATCTGTACAGGGAATGAAAGGAGGATGAGCACATTTTCAGGGAGGGGGAAATGAGAGACACATACCCCTAGAAGGAGTGGAAAGGGGAATGGCAGTTCTGGGAGTAGACCACTGACCTGGTTTCTGGAAGAAGCTCTATAGGCCCAGGTTCTCGACCCTAAACCTGCTACACTTTTTGCCTTTGGGTTCCATGACTTTCTAATAGATTCCTCTTCTCAGGCTGGTTAAATACCTTTCTGGTTCTTGTATGTAAAGAGGACATTGGTTAAAACCTAAGCGTTCTGTGGTGTCCTTTCGCCTTTAGATTGTAGGAGGAAGCCCTTTAGTGCAAACCACTATAGAAGGTTTTTTGTTGTTGTCATCAGTGGACAATGAATAGCCACATCCTAATTGACAGGCAGAGTCTGTGGTGCCCCACAGGCCAGGAAGGGAAACTGACTATGTGTGGTTGTTAGGGGCCAATGTGAAGAACAAAATGAGTGTTCTGACATGATTTAGTACCAGCCAACCCCATCTTGACCCTCTATTACCCAAGGTGAGCAAGTGCTATTTTATAGCAATTTGAGCACAGAGTTTATTCCAAATGTTTGCTAAAGACCTCTCAAGTCTCATAAAAAAGACTTTGAACCAAAGACTAATTGGAAGCCCAAACTTTACCTCAATCCTATCCTTCCTATAGAGGGCATATCCTTATTTCCTAACAGGCCTCTTATGGGTAATGGGTCCTATAGTGCCACACTGTGTTCCCCATGGATTTGAGGTCCCAGCTGATGCTAGCAGCTTCCTAACACACACCTTGACCTCCTCTGTTGGACTAACTTCCCATTTGACACATCTTGATGCTGCTTGGTATTTTTTCTGTCTCTGTGTGTTTGTTTCCAGCTGTGTCTCTTTTGCTGCCTTGTTCTTTTGTTTTGTTCTTGGCTGACATTTATCAAATGCTTACTAGGTATGAGATTCTCTCAACTCATTTTATGTCTAGTAACTCATTTAATTCCTAACAGCAACCCATGAATGACACAGAGACATTCAGAAACTCACCTCGTATCTTTTAGCTAGTAAGTGGCCGAGCCATGGTACACACCAGGCATATCCTTCTGGAACCTGCCTTTATCACTTGTCATCACTGGACTCTGCCATCTCCTCAGAAGCTCAGTTTTTCTTTGTCTCATCTTCTTCTCATGATCTCATAGAAAAATGAGCCAAAGTTTGCTTAGAAGAGTTTTGTCTTTGGGAACTTGTTCCTTTTTCTGCAAGGAAAAGGTGAGTTGCTACAAGCGCAGATTATATTTTCATAACAAGAAGCTAGACTGTGAATCAATCCATTCAAAGGGATATGTCCATAGGCAGCTTTTTCCATATAACCCACTATGTACTTGCTAATGGGGATTTTGTGAGATTGGATGGGAGGACTAGTGTTCATTAATGAAAGAAAAAAGTGGACCATAAATAAAAAACGTTTGCAAAGAACAATTTGTATACAGTGCAGGTATAACATGCATTATTCTGGTGAGATGGGGTGGAGACCTCCTGAAGGGCAATGAAGAGGTATGGGAAAGGGACTGCAGAGGTGGGTTTCAGATCTGGTAGCTGAGCAGCCAGCCAGTTGTGCATCCAGCCAGGAGCTGTGGTCTGGTTGACAAAGGTTGGGGCTTCTTTCTGGTTTGACCCTCCTAGTAGGCTGCTCTGATTGAGGCTTTGACCACGTTAGCAGCACAGAGCTCAGCACATCAGTCTACTCAAGACTACTCTATGTTGCCTCCCTAGCATAATACTCAGCACTTCAATTTAACCAACAGTTTAATGAGCACCTACAGTGTGATAATAAATAATCATGATAACCGTAACAAGAATAATGATAATAATGACTATTGTATAACAATTGCTGATTATGGCTCAGGTGTTGTGCTAAATGCTTTGCACGTATGATTCCTTTTTATCCTTAAAGCAACCTTTTTTCCTTTTTTTTGGAAATGGAATCTTACTCTGTCAACCAGGCTGGAGTGCAGTGTCATGATCTTGGCTCACTGCAACCTCCGCCTTCTGGGTTCAAGCAATTCTCCTGCCTCAGCCTCCTAAGTAGCTGGGATTACAGACATGCACCACCACGCCCGACTAATTTTTGTATTTTTAGTAGAGATGGGGTTTCACTATATTGGCCAGGGTGGTCTTGAACTCCTGATCTCAGGTGATCTGCCTGCCTTGGCCTCCCAAAATGTTGGGATTACAGGCGTGAGCCACTGTGCCCGGCCAAAACAACCTCATTTTCAAAGCCAACAATCTGCTTGGTTAAGTAATACCTTTATTAACTCACCTCAAAGATCCACCCCAGATGATAAACAAATACATAAATTAATTTCAGATTATGTTAATGCTATGAAAAACAATGAACTGGTTTGATATGACGGAGAGGACCTGGGAGGTGGGGAGGGTTCCTGCAGAAGGGGGATAAGGGAAGGCCTCTTTGAGAAAGTGATGTTTAAGAGGAGACCTGAATGACAAGAGGGAGCCAGACAGGTGAAGTACGTTGTGTGTTCATTCCTATTTCACAGACAAGAAGGAAAGTTTAAAGTAATTGCCTAAGATCAAATAGCTGTATGGTAAAAGCCAGAGTTGGGGCCCAGGCTGGTCCTATCATTTTGCTCCAGTCTCTTCCAGTGTGTCCACTCAGCATGTCATGCTCTCTTTCAGCTGCCACTGTTTCACCTGTCCAAGGGCTCTTCATTGTTTCTGGCTCTTGCCATTCAAATGCCTTTCCTGTTATCCATTTCTCTCTGACCTCTGATTTTCCAGGTTCAAGCTCATTAGCCAGTTGTTAAGGCAGGTTTTAACCTTAGATAAAGATTATCTTCTAAAGTGGTATCCGGCCTCCGTAGTAACTGTGGGCTAGGGTTGTACATGCCTTTTGCAGAGGCAGTGTGTCTGTAGGATGCCCTTGGGGCTGAAGAGCTTCCATTCCATCCCAGATCCCAGCCTGCAGAATAAAGATAACTAAACTCTGACAGGTTGGGATATGGAATGGAGTGGAAGTAAATGGGATATGGAGTGCAAATAAAGTGTGTATGTAGATAACGACATTTTACTCTTCCTTTTCGATCTAGATGCCTTTTTTTTTCCTCTTTCTTGCTTTCTTGCTCTGGCTAGAAGGCTAGAACCTACAGTAAAAATTGAATAGAAGTAACATAAGATAGGATATCCTTGCCTCGTTCTTAATCTTAGAGAAAAAACACTCATGGTTTCACTGTTATGTATGAAATTATCTCTAAATTTTTTGTACATGCCCTCCATCAGATTGAAGAATTCCCTTTTATTCCTAGCTTTCTGAGAGTTTCAAATAAAAAATGGATATAATGTTAAAAATAAAATTTTCTTATTATCCTTGTAGTATCTGTAGAATGCATATTTATCTCACCTACCCATACCTAACATAGATAAGTTGTATCTTTTTTCCCTCATCACTTTAAATAGAGGCTTATCAATTTTACTGGTCTTCTCAAAGAACGTTCTTTTGCTTTCATTTACTTTTTATATTGTTTTTCTTTTTGTATTTCACTTATTTCTATTTTCATCTATAGTATTTCCTGCATTCAGCTTACTTTGAGTTGAATTTGCTCTTCTTTCTGTAGGTTCTTAAAACATGAACTGGGTTGATGTATGGAGAAGAATTGGGAGGTTAGGGAGAGTTCCTGCCCAAAGGGTAAGAGGAAAGTCCTCTTCCAGGAAGTGCTATTTAAGAGGAGAGTGAAAGTTGATGTCATTGCTTTAATATTTTCTTTTCTAATGATATAGATATTTTAATGCTATAAAGTTTCCTACAAGCACTGCTTTGGCTGTAACCTAAAAATTTTGTTACGTTAATTTAATATAATTTTGTTACATTGTGTTTTCATTTTAATATAATTCATTTTAATATAATATAATATATAAAAATTTAATATAATTTCACTTTTATTTTTTGTCCCATAACCATGTCAAGTATGTTATTTAGTTTCCAACATTTTGGAGAGCTTCCAAACATCTTTCTGTTACTGATTTCTAATTTAATTCCATTTTGTTCAGAGACCATACTTTGTATGTTTTTTTAAAAAAATGAGATAAAATTTACATAACATAAAATTCACCATTTCAATTACTTTAACGTGCCCAACTCAGTAGATGTTAGTATATTCACAAAGTTGTGTAACTCACCACTATCGAACTCCAGAGGATTTTCATCACTCCCACCCAAAAATCCATACTCCTTGCCAGTTACTCCTCATTCACTGCTCCTGATAGTTTCTAGTAGGGAACACTAATCTACTTTCTATCTCTATGGCTTTATTTTTTCTGCCATTTTATTAAAAATATTATAATTTAAATATTATAGCTATTTTGATGGGGCAATAGTATCTCATTGTGATTTTGATTTGCATTTTCTAATGACTAATGATGTTGAGCATCTATTTATGTTTGTTTTTTTTTTTTTTGAGGTGGAGTTTCGCTCTGTCATCCAGGCTGGAGTGCAATGGCATGATTTTAGCTCACTGCAACCTCCGCCTCACAGGTTCAAGTGATTCTCCCGTCTCAGCCTCCCAAGTAGTTGGGGATTACAGGTGCCCAAAACCACACCTGTCTAATTTTTGTATTTTTAGTAAAGACAGGGTTTCACCAGGTTGGCCAGCCTGGTATCGAACTCCTGACCTCAGAGGATCCACCTGCCTAGGCCTCCCAAAGTGCTGGAATTACAGGCATGAACCACTGCCTATTTATGTTCTTACTGATAAAATAGTGTGGAACTTCAAATATAATGTTGAATAAAAGTGATGAGATTAGACATCCTTGTCTTATTATTAGGGAGAGCACTTACAGTCTTTCACCATGGAGTGTGATGTTATCTGTGGGGTTTTTAATGCTCCTTATCACGGTGAAGAAGGTCCCTCTGTTCTTAATTTGTTGTGTGTTTTTGACAAGAAAGGGTGTTTGATTTTTGCCAAATGCTTTCTCTGTATATATGGAGATGATCATGTAGGATTTTTCCCTTTTATTCTATCAATTTAATCTGATTGAGGTTGAAGCACACTGGAATAAATCCCACTTTGTCATGATGCATAATCATCCTTTTAATATGCTGCTGGATTTGGTTACTTAGTATTTTGTGGTGTATGTTTACATCTATACTTATAAGGGATTTTGACTTGCAGTTTTCTGTATTGACTTTGGTATCAGGGTAATTATGCTGTCTTTCTAGATTGAGTTAGAACATGTTCTCTCCTCATCTATGTTTTGGAATAGTTTGAGAAGGTTTGGTGTTAATTATTCTCTGAATGTTTGATAGAATTCACAAGTGAAGCAATTAGAACCTGGAAATTTCTTTATTGGGGTATTTTGATTACTAATTCATTATCTTTACTTGTTAAAGGTTTATTCAGATTTTCTATTTCTTCTTGAGTTAGTTTTGGTAGTTTGTATGATTCTAGAACATAGTTCATTTCATCTAGGTCATCTAATTTGTTGTCATAAAATTTTTCATTGTATTCTCCTATAATCATTTTTATTTCTGTAAGGTTGGCTGTAATATCTTCATTTTTATTTCTTATTTTACTTATTTTAATCTTCTCTTTTTTATTGATCAACGGAGCTCAAGATTTTTCAATTTTATTAATTTTTCAAAGATTCCTCTTTTGGTTTCATCGGTTTCCATTTTTTTTGTTCTTTTTCAATTCTCTATTTCATTTATCTCTACTCTAATTTTTATTACTTCTTGTCTTCTGCTGGCTTTGAGTTTTGTTTGCTCCTCTTTTTCTTGTTCTTGAAGGTGTAAAGTTCTTGATTTGAAGTCTTTCTCCTTTTATTTTATTTTTTATTTTTTTATTTTTGGAGACAGAGTCTTTTTCTGTCACCCCAGCTGGAGTGCAGTGACACGATTTCGGCTCACTGCAACCTACACCTCCTGGGTTCAAGCAATTCTCCTGCCTCAGCCTCCCAAGTAGCTGGGACTACAAGTGCACACCACCATGCCCGGCTAATCTTTCTATTTTTAAAATGTAGAAACTTACAGGTATAATTTTCCCTATGAGCACTCTTGCTGCCTCTGATAACTTTGGCATGTCATGTTTCCATTTTTTTCCATCTCAATTAATTTTCTAGTTCCCATGTGGTTTTTTTTTTTTTTTTTGACCTACTGGTAATTTATAAACATTATTTAATTTCCACATATTTGTGAATTTTTAAATTTTTTTGTTATTGGTTTCTAATTTAATTCTTTTGTGGGGAGAAAATATATTTCACATAACTTTAATCCTTGGAAGGTAGAGGGAGGGAAAAAGACATTCTATGCAAATGTACACCAAAAGCAAGCAGGAGTAGCTCTTCTTATATGTGACAAAACAAACTTCAAAGCAACAGCAGTTAAAAAACACAAAGAGAGATATTATATAATGATAAAAGGCCTTGTCCAACACGAAAATATCACAATCCTAAATATATATGCACCTAGCACTGGAGCTCCCAAATTTATAAAACAATTACTACTAGACCTAAGAAATGAAATTGACAGCAACCTAGTAACAGTGGGGGACTTTAATACTCTACTGACAGCACTAGACAGGTCATCAATACAAAAAGGCAGCAAAGAAACAATGGATTTAAACTACACCCTGAAACAAATGGACTTAACAGATATTTACAGAACATTCTACCCAACAACTGAAGAATATACATTCTATTCATCAGTGCACGGAACTTTCTCCAAGATAGACTATATGATAGGCCACAAAATAAGCCTCAATAAATTTAAGAAAATTGAAATTACATCAAATACTCTCTCAGACCACAGGGAATAAAACTGAAAATCAACTCCAGAAGGAACCTCCAAAACCATGCTAATACATGGAAATTAAATAACCTGTTCCTGAATGATCATTGGGTCAACAATGAAACCAAGATGGAAATTAAAAAATTCTTCCAACTGAACAATAATAGTGACAAAACCTATCAAAACCTCTGGGATACAGCAAAGCATTGCTAAGAGGAATGTTCATAGCCTTACATGCCTACATCAAAAACTCTGAAAGAGCACAAATAGACAATCTAAGGTCACATCACAAGGAACTAGAGAAACAAAAACAAACCAAACTCAAACCCAGCAGAAGAAAGAAAATAACCAACATCAGAACATAACTAAATGAAACTGAAACAAACAAACAAATACAAAAGACAAATGAAACAAAAAGCTGGTTCTTTGAAAAGATAATGAAAATTGATAGACCATTAGCAAGGTTAACCAAGAAAAGAAGAGAGAAGATCCAAATAAGCTCAATTAGAAATGAAACGGGAGATATTACAACTGACACCACAGACATACAAAATATCATTTAAGGCTACTATGAACAACTTTATGCACCTTAACTAAAAAACTTAGAGGTGATGGATAAATTCTTGGAAAGATACAATCCTCTTAGCTTAAATCAGGAAGAGTTAGAAATCTTGAACAAACCAACAATTAGCAGCGAGACTGAAATGGTAATAAAAAAATTACCAACAAAAAAAGTTCAGGACCAGATAGATTCACAGCTAAATTCTACTAGACATTCAACGATGAATTGCTACCAATCCTATTGACACTACTCCACAAGATAGAGAAAGAAGGAATTCTCCCTAAATTATTCTGTGAAGCCAGTATCACCCTAATGCCTAAGGACATAACAAAAAAAGAAAACTACAGACCAATATCCCTGATGAACATAGATGCAAAAATTCTTAACAAAATGCTAGCTAACTGAATCCAACAGCATATCAAAAAGATAATCTACCATGATCAAATGGGTTTCATACCAGAGATGCAGGGATGGTTTAATGTACACAAGTCAATCATTGTGATATACCACATAAACAGAATTAAAAACAAAAATCACATGATCATCTCAATAGATGCAGAAAAAGTATTAGACAAAATCTAGCATCCTTTTCTCTAGAGGGACAGAACTAATATATATGTTAGTTTATATATAAACTCCCCTTTATATATATATATATACACACATATATATACATATGTGTACTTTATATACATATATACAAAGATAAGTAAAATTGATAGACCATTAGCAAGATTAACCAAGAAAAGAAGAGAGAAGATCCAAATAAGCTCAATTAGAAAAGAAACAGGAGACATTACAAGATATTACAATGGGAGAAAGATGTAGGCTGAGAGGCTAAGCCAGTCTAGTTTTTTCACATTCTTCTGCCTGCTTTTTATTCTGGCTGTGCTGGCAGCTGATTAGATTGTGCCCACCCAGATTAAGGTTAGATCTGCTTTTCCCAGCCCACTGACTCAAATGTTAATCTCCTTTGGCAATACCCTCAAAGACACACCCAGGATCAATACGTTGTATCCTTCAATCCAATCAAGTTGATGCTCAGTATTAACCATCACAGTTTATGACTGAAATCCTCAACAAAATCAGCATACAAGGGACATCCCTCAATATAATAAATGCCATCTATGACAAACCAACAGCCAACATAATACTGAATGGGAAAAAGTTAAAATCATTCCTTCTGAGAACAGGAACAAGACAAGGATGCCCACTCTCACCACTTCTATTCAACATCATACTGGAAGTCCTAGCCAGAGCAATCAGACAAGAGAAAGAAATCAGGGGTATCCAAATCAGTAAAGAGGAAGTCAAATTGTCGCTGTTTGCTGATTATATGATTGTATACCTAGAAAACCCTGAAGACTCCTCCAAAAAGCTCCTTGAACAGATAAATAAATTCAGTAAAGTTTCAGGATACAAAATTAATATACAAATCAGTACAAATCAGTATCTCTGCTACACACCAACAGCAACCAAGCTGAGAATCGAATCAAGAACTCAACCCCTTTTACAATAGCTGCAAAAGAATAAAATACTTAGGAATATACCTAACCAAGGAGGTGGAAGACCTCTACAAGGAAAACTACAAAACACTGCTGAAAGAAATCATAGATGACACAAACAAATGGAAACACATCCCATACTCATTGATGGGTAGAATCGATATTGCGAAAATGATCATACTGCCAAAAGCAAGCTACAAATTCAATGCAATTCCCATCAAAATACCACTATCATTCTTCACAGAACTAGAAAAAACAATACCAAAATTCATACGGAAGCACAAAAGATGTTGCATAACCAAAGCAAGATTTAGCAAAAAGAACAAATCTGGATACCGAGACCAGCTCGGTCGGGGAGACTCTAACCCAGTGGTGCTAGAGGAATTACAGACACACACACAGAAATATAGAGGTGTGAAGTGGGGAATCAGGGGTCTCACAGCCTTCAGAGCTGAGAGCCCCAAACAGAGATTTACCCATATATTTATTAACAGCAAACCAGTCATTAGCATTGTTTCTATAGATATTAAATTAACTAAAAGTATCCCTGATGGGAAACGAAGGGATGGGCTGAATTAACTGCAGCAGGAACATGCCCTTAAGACACAGATTGCTCATGCTAATTGTTTGTGGCTTAAGAATGTCTTTAAGCATCTTCCACCCTGGGCAGGCCAGGTGTTCCTTGCCCTCATTCCTGTAAACCCACAACCTTCCAGCTTGGGCGTTAGGACCATTAAGAACAGGTTATAGGGCTGCAGAGATATTATTTATGGCCTGTTTTGGGGCCAGTTTATGGCCAGACTTGGGGGGGCTTGCTCCCAACATCTGGAGGCATCACATTACCCAATTTCAAACTATACTATAAGGGCATAGTCACCAAACAGCATGGTACTGGCATAAAAATAGGCACATACGCCAATGGAACAAAATAAGAGAATCCAGAAATAAATGCAAATATTTACAGCCAACTGATCTTTGACAAAGCAAGCAAAAACAAAGTAGGGAAAGGACACCCTACTCAACAAATAGTGCTGATAATTGGCAAGCCACATGTAGGGAATGAAACTGGATCCTCATCTCTCAACTTAAAAAAAATCAACTCAAGATGGATCAAGGACTTAAATTTGAGGCCTGAAACTATGAACATTCAAGAAGATAACATGGAAAAACCCTTTTAGACATTGGCTTAGGCAAAGATTTCATGATGAAGAACCCAAAAACAAATGCAATAAAAACAAAGATAAATAGGTGCAAATTAATTAAACTAAAGAGCTTCTGCATGGCCAAAGGAACAGTCATCAGAGTCAATGGACAACCCACAGAGTGGGAGAAAATTTATTCATAATGTATACGTCCGACAAAGGACTAATATCCAGAATCTACAAGGAACTCAAATAAGCAAGAAAAAAACAAACAATCCCATCAAAAAGTGGGCTAAGGACATAGACTATTCTCAAAAGAAGATAAGATATACAAATGGCCAACAACATGAAAACATGCTCAGCATCAGGAATGATCAGTGAAAAGCAAGTCAAAACCATAATGCAGTATCACCTTACTTCTGCAAAGATGGCCATAATAAAAAAAAAAAGAAAAAAAAATGCTGGCATGAATGAGGTGAAAAAGGAACACTTCTGCATTGCTGGTGGGAATACAGACTAGTACAACAAAGAACTAAAAGTAGAACTACCATTTGATTCAGCAATCCCACTACTGGTTATCTTCCCAGAGGACAAGAAGTCATGCAGAAAAGATACTTGCACATGCATGTTTATAGCAGTACAATTGCAAAAATGTGGAACAAGCCCAAATGCCCATCAATCAATTAGTGGATAAAGAAACTGTGATACATATATGTGTGTGTGTATATCTATATATAGATATAGATATAGATATATTTAATGGAACACTACTCAGCCAGAAAAAGGAATGAGTTAATGACATTCACAGCAACTTGGATGGCATTGGAGACTGTTATTCTAAGTAAAGTAACTCAGGAATGGAAAACTCAGCATTGTATGTTCTCACTCATAAGTGGGTGCTAAGCTATGGGGATGCAAAGGCATAAGACTGATACAAGGGACTTTGGGGACTCTGGGAGGGGGAAAGGGTGGGAAGGGGGTGAGGGATAAAAGACTACAAATTGGGTTCATTGTATACTGTTCAGGTGATGGGTGCATCAAAATCTCATAAATCACCACTAAAGAACTTAGTCATGTAACCAAATACCACCTTTTCCCCAAAAAACCTATGGAAATAATTTTTTTAAAAAGGTAATAAACCCTGCAACATCTTAAAAAAGTCTTCTATTTCCTTGCTGATCTTCCATCTAATTATTCCGTCCATTATCTAAAGTGGGGTTTTGAAGTTATTGCTAAACTGTTTCTCCCTTCAATTCTGTCAGTTTTTGCTTCACACGTTTTGGGGATCTTTGTTAGGTGCATATGTGTGTTGAATAGCTATATCTTCTTGATGAATTGAATATTTTATCACAATACAATCATTTTTGCATTTTTGTCTCTTATAAAAATATTTGTGTGTTTTTTTTTTGTTTTTTTGTTTTTTTGTTTTTTTTTTTTTTGAGACAGCTTCTCCTAAGCTTTCCCTTTCAATTCTTTCCTCCCAAGGTTTTGGTTAGTTAATTGCTTGCCCAATTGCTATCTAATGCCCAAGCAGCAGCACTGGGTGAGTTCAAATTAGATTAGATAAAGGTAGGTTTTTTGGGCTTGTCCTCCAGGCGGACACCAAAGTGGTCATAACAAATGACCAAAGTTCTTTGGAAACGAAGTGTGTTCTGCTCCTGCCAGTACCAGTACCTGTAATAGGAATGCAGAATGTTATCTTTAAGGCAACTGTTGAGACGGGAAGTGGGGCATGAAGCCAGGGTAAATTAAAAAGACAAAAAGTTCTCTGTTCTTATTGAGAGTCAGCCAAATTTTATTCATTAAGCATTTTCGTGGTTCTTGCAAGCTTTTGTTTAGTTTCCAACGTTCCAATAAAAGTTGATTCTGATAGTTTTTGATAGTTTTTCCGGTACCTTTAAGAAGCGATAATTTTTTCAAGTTTCTTACCCTCCATTTCAACTCCTACTTTGTATGTTTTGAATAATTAAAAATTTCTGAAGGCTGTTTGTGGTTGCGAATATGATCTATCTTGGAAAATGTTTCACATGTGCCTGTATGAGTCAGCTTGGGCTGCTAAAACAAAATACTACAGACTGGCTGGCTTAAACAACAGACATTTATTTCTCATAGTTCTGGAGGCTATGAGGTGCTGGACAATTCAGTTTCTGGTGAGGATCCCCTTCCTGACTTGCAGACAACCACCTTCTTACATGATGCTGAGATGGCAAGCAATGGTCACTCTTCCTCTTCTTAGAAGAACACAAATTCCGTCATGGGAGCCCCACTCTCATGACCTCATCTAAACCTAATTATCTCCCAGAGGTCCCACCTCCAAATACTATCACACTGGGGGTTAGCGCTTCAATATTTAGGGTTCCAAAATAATAATTTTTTTGTAGTGGAAACAAACATTCAATCTATAATAATATTTGCAAAGAATATGCATTCTCTTCTTGGATGACGTGTTCTATAGTTGTTAAGTACATCAAGTTGATTGAAGTGTATTCCACATTTCTTATATCCATATTTTCTTTCTACTTGTTCTATCAATTATTGAAAGTGGGTTTTGGAAATCTCTGATTACAATTGTAGATGTGTCTATTTCTTCTTTTAGTTTTATCAATTTTTGCTTCATTTATTTTGAACTCTATGAGGTATATTTTTATATGAGGCATACAAAAATTTAGGATCATAATGCACTCCTGATTTACCAAGCAACTACTGTGTGACAAACATTCTTCTACTTGCTTTTTACATGTAAACTCCTTCACTGTTAAAAGCTTATTCAGTAAATGCCATCTTATTTTTAAAGAGGAGAAAAAAACGGAGGCACAAAGTGGTGAAGAACCTCACACAAAGTTTTATATAGCAGAATAAAAACCCAAACATGAGGCTGCAGTGCTCTCAATTTTAACTAGTATGTTATTTTAGGTGTGGAAGGGGGATTTGAACTTAGAGTAAGGTCAAGCAGAGGAATATGATTAAATTGCAAGCTTCCCTGGAAACTGAGTCTTTGTTGTAGTAGTTGTTGAACTGGTTCAAATCATAGCATATCAAGTACTTCTATTACTAGATGAAATCACAAAACATATTTTCTTGCAAAATAAAAGTAATTTAGCTTGGGGCCATCATTTAAATTTCACATGTTTCTGTTTCTCTCTTGGTAGGTACGTGTGATCTTAGAGCTGATCTCTCTTTTCCTATCCCTGGGTTATACAAAAGCAGTCCCAAGGTGGCTGATGAGAAGAAAGGATATATCTTAAAAAAATTTTAGTCCTGTAAAAGCCATTGTCAAGGAAGCTCAGTAGTCAACCCCAGTTGGCCAATAGGGCTTTATTCAAATGCCTCCCACAACCTCCTCTGTTTCTTGCTAAATCATTTAGAGACAGGACACTGGACTTCTAATGAAAATAAGAGATTTGAGTTTTAGCTTTTTCACCTACTAACTTTGTGACTATGAAAAAGTGACTTAACTAATCTGTATCATCAATCTACTATAGCGCCTACAAACAAAAAAGGTTATTTTGATGGTAATACATAAAGCACTATTTAAATATGGGGCATTTTCCTTATTCTTATTTTTCTTCTTTTAAATAAAGGATGCCTGCTTCCTCCAGTGTCTGCTTGGTGGTCTGTAAGTCATTACAAATAAACATTATTTAATAAGTTCCTTCCATTTATCAGGCACTTTCATCTACATCACCTCATTTAGCCCTCATTAACCCATCAACCTTATAGAATCTTTTTCGCACTTGCCAGAGGAGGAAATTGAGGTTCAGAGAGATTACATGACTTACCCATAATTACCCAGAGTGTATGTGGAAAGCCAGGATACAAATTCAGTTTGTAAGTAAGGCCTTTTTTCCTTACCCATTCCTTTCTCTCCCCTCCCTCCAATAATATGCTCTCTGGGTCAGCCATGTACAGCCATACAGGTTGTATATTGAACAGCTCCAGGGAGTGTCATTTCTTTAGGTGGTAATGTGAATGGCACCCCCTAGAGATGTGGAGTGCTCAACTTGCAGAGCTGTATAAGGAGGCCCTGGAGCCTGTAATGTGTTTTGTTCAGAGTTAAGATTTTATTGACAACCATGTCTTTACCCCAGCCTTCTTTCAATCATTCTGGAGTTGCTTTCAACGCTTTTATAAGTCTGAGTAAATCACCTAAAGGAATCTATCTGATCACACCACCTCTCACCATGTGGTGGGACTTTCTCAATGTTGTGGTAATTCATATGCCTGCATTTGTTCTATTATTTGAGTATTTGCTTTCCACATGTTTCTACCTGCCTGCCAGCTTCCAAAAATTACCGTGAAAGAAATTGGCTAGATTTGGCAGGAAGAGGCCAAAACAGGCAAAAAGTGAACTACTGCCTTTGAGTTTGTTTTGACAGGTTGCCTTAATGCACTTGTGAGTGTTTAAACCATTAAAAGACTTAGAGGCACTGTTTAAAGAAAGAAGCCCTTTCATGTCTTATTTTCCAGAAAATGCAGATTAGCACCACTCTGTGCTTTTGGCTGTGAGATATGACTTCATCTATATATGGGAGGAAGTATGAATTAAGGGATAAATTAGAGAACGTGAATACTTATCATCTGGGCATATTTCTTTCCTTTCTAGGACAGCTCCCTAAATGCTGTGGTATAGAGGCCCTTCCTACCAGCTAGGTTTTAATAAAGGTGTTTGTACTCAAGGGAGTGCAGGCAGTAGAAACACTTTTGGTGCAACTGAGAAGGGTCTAGGGTCTGGGTTGGGCCCAGTTAATGATTTGATTTAGTTACCTCAGTAGCAGTTACAGAAATACTATATTTCCCTTACCTTTGTAAAGGGTTTTATAGAATGCTTTCCAGTCAGGAATGTTTATATGTATTATAACCTTGTGAGTTGGGATTGATAGACAGTTTTTCATCTAGCAAACAAGTCATCTGGAGCCTGAAGCTGGAGATGTCAAACAAGATGTCCAAGTTCACAAAACATTTTCACTTTCTCTCCAGGATCCCCATAGCAACTGCTGTATCCATTTGGAGATTATGGAGATTTAAATCCTTTGCTTTCTCTAGTCCTAAACCCAAAGACGGATAACATTTAAAACCTCTCCAAATTATTACAGTGATTCTAGACTAATTATAGTTGAGTGACCATTCCAGTAGAGTAAATCCATAACAGCGTAAGCAGCTTTATCCAGAAACAGCCTCTTCTATAATAACAGCCCTTTATCTCAACAGCAAGTGCCAACACAAACAGTAAGTGGGAGGAACTCCAGTCATTGTCTATCAATAATTGCTTCAACAAGGACTACCTCAAGACCAAGCAGATATTCATACCCCAATGCAAACATCAGGTGTTTACATTGTTACCCTGGGATATAAATAGAGGTGTGATAGGAGCCCAATGTAAACTTTATGTTGCACTCCTGTAAACTTTACATTGGCCTCCTATTGGCCTATGGAGTTACAGGTAGCTAGAATGAAGACAGCCCAGCCTGTTGGTTGTCATGCAGCCAGATTATGATGCTATTTTCATCCACTGGGATTTGGAAATAACCATCCTCTCCAGGAAACCTGTGTTTACAACCCCGATTGGTCTCCTCTACTACTCCTATCTTAAACTGTGGTCTCCCAGGAAGCACGGGTCTTCTGTGTCTAAATGTGTATGTTGATAGAAGCATACATATTTATACATGATTCACTGATGCCAAAGAGGCTTTCATTCTTTTTCAATATCTAGGTTCCTGTGAACAATTGAACAAACTTGAAGCTAGGCTCTTGATGTGAAAGGCAAACATTATTTTGGAAAATGGAAGTTGGTGTTGATTCACAGTTCAATACAGAGTTAAGCAAAGAGATTGGCCTAGAAGTTGGAAGGAGAAAGATAATTCAGGACATGGGAAAATTAACGTTGGTAGCTTCAAATATCATCTGTGTGGCTTGACATGGTTCCAAAAACAACTTCTTCCAAGTAATATAATATAGGACAGTCTTTTCCCTGAAAGTTAAGATTTCTATTGTTTCCAGCTCACTTGAGGGCAAATACCTTTATAAAGCTTAGCTGGTGGGGAAAGAGGTTTTGCATGTAAGCACCAATTTGAGGCATATTTTCTCCGATTTGCCAGAAACACTGAAAGAAGGCAAGAAGGGGAGGGCTGAATACAGAGTTGGAAACTTTGTTGGAGATAAATATTTGAAAGTGTGTCAATTCTACACTGTTGTTTTATAAACTTTTTATCTTGTCTTAGCTGAAATCTTGTGTGGAAATGTAATAAAAATAAATATAGAAAAACGGAGCTGATGTGGTTGAATGGGAAGTACTTGTACAGTGTCTGCTTGACCTGCTACCCACACATCCCCAGGGGAACATTGAGGCTCCTCAGAACTCTAAGGAACACAGTGAAAAACCAGTGAACTAGGAGATTTCTAGAATTTCTTTGTTTGGAATAAAGTGTTTGTTTTCCAGCCATTGCTGGAGTGGGGACCAGGAAGAAAGGATCCGATTCTAAACTCTTTGATGGGAAGCATCCAATTTCATTAATCTCTATGCTGTTGTTGACAAGTGCAACATCCAGGTCTTGTCAGGGGCTGATTAATAGTTGTCAAATAAATGAATTCATCTTTAAAACTATGCATTTGAGTGACCAAAGGTATCTAGAACCAAGGGAGCACAGAAAAGTGAGTATATTAAAGAGAAAGAATGTGGGTTTGATGTTGCCTTGATGTTCTCATGATTTCCTTCCTACTTGGTCCTAAGGAAGAATGAAACACATGACATTAATGCATCTTCCTGCTCAACATAGCTTGACATTGACAAATTATCAGGTCTAGTTCATACTGTGCCCTAGAAGTCAGGCTTAAAGAATCCATCAACTATAATTCTCAAATTTTAGAATGCACAAGAATCACTAGGAGAAACTGCAAAAACAAAACCAAATCAGCACACGCCCAATAAGATTCATGGTCTGTAACTCCATAGATTCTGCTTCAGTGGATCTAGGGTAAGGACCAAGAGTTCTTACATAAATGGTTCACGGGCCACAATTCAGGAAATCTTGACTGCACTGGGGGAGACGTGCAGGAGATGAAAAGTAACTGCTTGTTCTTTGAGGTGACAACCGCATTTCCAGATTGTGTGAATTCTCGGCAAACCAAAAACCCCAACATTAACAATGAGGGCAGCCCGGCCGGGCGCGGTGGCTCAAGCCTGTAATCCCAGCACTTTGGGAGGCCGAGACGGGCGGATCACGAGGTCAGGAGATCTAGACCATCCTGGCTAACACGGTGAAACCCTGTCTCTACTAAAAATACAAAAAACTAGCCGGGCGAGGTGGCGGGCGCCTGTAGTCCCAGCTACTCCGGAGGCTGAGGCAGGAGAATGGCGTAAACCCGGGAGGCGGAGCTTGCAGTGAGCTGAGATCCGGCCACCGCACTCCAGCCCCGGTGACAGAGCAAGACTCCGCCTCAAAAAAAAAAAAAAACAATGAGGGCAGCCCTAGAAGTACCCCCATCTCCCAAGAGTTTCTCAGAATGGTAGCTTTCACCTTGCAGGGGTTCCTGGCTCACATGCTGTGGTAGGGCTCGCAGGGGTGGAGGCCTGGGAAGATGACTCCAACTGTAGCTGAAGCCTAGAGTTGACACATTTCTTTCCAAAGTTTGGAACAGCCTCCAAAAATACTAAGTAGTAGTCAGAATGAAGCCAAAATAATGTGGAAAGAGTGACAGAGCAACTTTCTCTGTAATCACATTCTTACAGAGAAAGCCATTGTTACAGAGAGTATATTCAAATCCATCAGTAGGACAGAATGGCAAAATGAAATTCCTTTGTGATTACAATATTTCCTGGTTTCTAAATATTATGACTGTAAAGGCATACATGGTAAAAACAACCTACATTTGTATACAGTATATTAACAAAGGACTCTTTTAATCAGTCCACAAAGAAACCTTGAGAAGGGAGGTAAAGGCAGATTTGACTTTAGATTATAAAGTGTATTTTTAAACAAAGAAATTTCATTTTACATGGTTTTGGTTGTCAGTTCCAATGTCAAAAAGTTTTTCAATACATTGGAAAATGGTTAAAATACTATATAGCAGACAAAATCCTCTGGAGGTAGTTGAGAGAGAGAGAGAGAGAGAGAGAGAGAGAGAGAGATCTCCCAGAATATTCTGAGCAACAGTGGCATCAGAATAGGAGGTGTAAATTAGTCCCATCAGGTGTCATTGAAATGGATCAGTTATGGTATGCTTGTTTGAACAAAATAGGGAATAATCAGTCTTGATAGCCAAAATATTTGTAGATTATTGCTGAAGTCTATCATCTCATCTATCCCTCAATACTGTCAGTTTGTACTCAGAGATAGCTGCATGTGAAACTGGCACATAAGTTGTAGCTGGTTGTAGCAGTACTCTTTGCAGACAGTGGGGGTATAGGTGTGTGCACACTCTGATGAGGACTGAGTGATTCTTGCCCTTTTAAGAATACTTGGACTTGGGAAGGGGGACATCACACACTGGGGCCTATTATGGGGAAGGGGGAGTGGGGAGGGATTGCATTGGGAGTTATACCTGATGTAAATGACGAGTTTATGGGTGCTGATGAATTGATGGGTGCAGCACACCAACATGGCACAAGTATACATATGTAACAAACCTGCACGTTATGCACTAGTCTGTCATCCTGCAGCTGAATATGAGCCTCCTGATATGATGGAAAGCAACTAAGGAATAGGCTTATAGTTCCGTGGGAACAGGAAAATGGCAGGGAAGAGTCACAGGACAAGTTCTTCCTAAATGATTCTTGGTATTTGTATGAAATTTGGCCTTTACCTATACCTGTCTTCCAATTCTTATAATAAATATGCTACAGATGAACAGCACATTGAACAAATCATTACATTAAGGAGTCACTAGGAAATCAATAATTTTTCTCATCAAAGAATTGCATTATATATTTTCCCATTAAAATTACATTCAAATGCTTACAACATTTGTAGATACTTAAAAAAAGTAGAGAGTTGTAATATAGTCTAAAAAATATACAACAAAATTTTAAAAGAGGTAGTCTCTGGATAATAAAGTTATAATGGTTTCTTTATGTGTTCTTTTCTTATATTTTCAATTTTTCAAAAAACACAAGCATATATTACTTATATATTAAAAGAAATATAGATGCTGTATAAAGACAATTTAATAATAACTGCTAATAATTGTCAACTTTATCTGCATCAAGCTCTGTGCTCAGTACTTTGCACATTGTCTATTTTTAACCCTCCCGCAAAGACCTTTTGAGAGTAGAACTTGGTTTGTCCACATTTAACCAATTAAGGAACAGGTTTATCTAGGTTCAGTGACTTACCTAAGGTTGAATATGTGAAATATATGGCAAAGCCGAGATTTAAACTGTGAGACAAAGTAGCAAACGTAAGAAACCATGTTTGTTCATTTCTGCTCTCCAGCATAATTTCACACAGCCTCTGACTCTGTGAGCAGCTCTATGGAGGAATGCTCTGAAGACAAAACAGGATAGAGCACCTGGCCCCTCATGTCTCTTTCTCAAGTCACTACGGCCTTAAAAGATATATAACCCTAGTCCTTGCCTTTTCCTACACATAAGATAATTTCTGACAGAGTTAGTGACTATGCCTCTGTAATCTACAACCAGATGTACTCTTGCACCTAAACTTTAGGTGATTATGCTTTAATGTAACTTCTGAACACATACTGAACTTCCACTACCTTTTTGTAAGCTGTGAGCTGGAATACTGTGTCAGAGCCATCTGACAGAACCTCTATGATGGGCACTTCCGGGGCTGTAGTTCTCAATTGATAGCCCTCAAGGCTTCTGAAAACAAACTTTAATGAATAAACACGTTAATTAATTAATTAATAAAACATATGCTAATTTTTTTTTTTTTTTTTTTGAGGCAGAGTCTCGCTCTGTTGCCCAGGCTGGAGTGCAGTGGCCAGTGGCGTGCTCTCGGCTCACTGCAAACTCCACCTCCCAGGTTCATGCCATTCTCCTGCCTCAGCCTCCCGAGTAGCTGGGACTACAAGCGCCCGCCACCACGCCCGGCTAATTTTTTACATTTTTAGTAGAGATGGGGTTTCACCGTGTTAGCCAGGATGGTCTCGATCTCCTGACCTTGTGATCCACCCACCTCGGCCTCCCAAAGTGCTGGGATTACAGGTTTGAGCCACCGCGCCCGGCCAATATGCTAATTTTTTAAAACCTTGCTATTTTCTTTAGTCAACAGAGAATTCAGGTTTCTTGTGATCCTAGGGCTTTTGTCCTTGATTCTACTAATAGAATCAGAACACCTCTTCAACTCTTATTGTTGTCAAATCCTAATACCCTTTATGGGATATCTCTAAAATATCTCTACAACATGACAAATTCTGAATTATTTCAAGCGTCAGAAATTTCCTTCATATTTTACCATCTTACTCCTCTTTTTTTAAACCTAGAATATCAGGAGATTAATCTTTTGAGCAAATGACAAGAAAAATGATTCTCAGATTCATTCTCATTTGTCAGGACTTTTTACATGGCCTAAGAGGCTGGCTGAAAATTAATGAATGTGAGAAAATTAGTTATTTTCCCAAATTTTTTATTTTGAGTTTTCTTGTGAGTTACCTCTCCCTTTCTGAAAGGAGAGAACTCACATACTTTTCATTGAATAACAGTTCTTTTGACATGTTCTGTTTAATGGAAGCCTTATTATATTTCCTACAGGAGAGAAGTCAATGAGATATGTATACACAAAGGTGATATTAAAAATATCTAACATCAAACACAGCATAGGTACTAAGCAATCAGAATGGTGGTCTTCCACATTTTAGAGGCCCCTCCTGGGCCTTCAGCTGATAGACAATGGAGAGGTCTAGGAGGGTGCATGGCTAGAAGGCAGAGGACAGGGCAGCCAAGGCAATGGGAAGACACTCATCATGGGTAGAACTAGTAGCTTCTTACTAAGGAGCGTGGAAGTACATTTGGTTATTGTTATTCATAATGGTATGTTCTATAAAGTTGCTACAAGCACTGAATTAGTAAATCCTGAACCATTGCTCCTAGGGGAAATATAGGATTGGGTTCTTGAGAGCTTCTGATTAGAAGATTTTTATGTCAACTGATCAATAGATAACATTGTTTTATGTGTGTTTCTGCTTAAAACCACCTTAGTTAGGACATTTTATTGATTAGTTAACATTAAACATAGCCAATAGCACTATAACTCATTTCTGAAGTAAGCTTTTCTAATACATGTATTTTTTCCATAAGGCAGAGCATAGCCTCCTTGTGTTTAGGATCACCAGAAAGCACTTCGGCATTATGGTTGGGGCAATTTTTAAATAGCAAAATCACCAACAAAAACACAAAAGTATGAAAAACATGGCACTAAATAGACCACAGCAAGGACATGTGTTTACAGAAAGAGAGCTAATGCAAGAAGATAGAACATTGCTTTGTTTGACCTCAGCTGGGAATGTGCCCAGTGGGTGACTCAAACATTTTGCTGCTCTGAGCGTGTCCACAAATGACAACGAACATGCCACAATTATTGATTTTTGAGGTTACATATACATTTCAGCAAGTAGGAATCTGTGAAGAATGAGAATGACTGATTTCAATATTTTAATATCCAGTAAAGCTATACTTGTGTACTGAGCTAAAGATCAGCCATGGCATAGGATTCCATGGCCTTAGACAGTTTAGCTGTGCTCTGTGAGGCTGACTTTCACCCTCAGACCTTAGACCACCATCTATGCCTCCAGTCTGGCAAATTACTCCTTCCTTTTCCCCATTTAAACTCATCTTAAAAGCCTGTCAAAAATTAAACTTCCTCCATCAGGTCACCCTTGAAAATTTCATTTTAACCCTCTAACTCCCATCATAAATACCACTCTAAAGATATCTTACTTCTTAGCACTGGAACTCCTTCTTCTATGTCTACTCAAGGGTTACTCAGTAGAGTTAATTTTTGGGGACTGTGGCCTCTCATTTCATGTCTCCTTTACTCCCACCAAAATTCACCCTTCTTCCACAGAGTTCAGTAAAATAAATTTTTAGGCAGCCATAGAATGCAAAAGCTCTTATAGGCTGCTGGGTTAAAACTTACATTCATAGATTAAAGCTTCATTGAGTTCATTTAGCATAAAACTTTAATCCATAAATCTCTTTCTTTTCTTTTTCTTTTTCTCTTTTTTTTTGAGATGGAGTTTTGCTCTTGTTGCCCAGGCTGGAGTGCAATGGTGCAATCTCGGCTCACTGCAACCTCCACCTCGCGGGTTTGAGCGATTCTCCTGCCTCAGCCTCCCGAGTAGCTGGGATTACAGTCATGTGTCACCATGCCCGGCTAATTTTGAATTTCTAGTAGAGACGGGGTTTCTCCATGTTGATTAGACTGGTCTCGAACTCCCGACTTCAGGTGATCCTCCCACTTCGGCATCCCAAAGTGCTGGGATTACAGGTGCGAGCCACCACACCCGATCTCATAAATCTTTCTTAACAGATTTAATTGAATTCTGCTGCCGACTACATAGTTCCTTAAACTCTGAATTTTAATTTGGATGCTTACATTGACATCTCGAATCCACTTCAAAACCACTTTTCTCTCTAACTTGGCTGTAAACCTCATTGTGGGGGAAGGACCATGTGTGCCTTCTTTACCATGGAATCTCCAGTGACTTGTACAAAACAAACAAATGTAGTCACTTAAACTTCAGTGTAAAGATTCTATTCTCAGGTCATTCCCAAACTGATTAAGCAAATCTGAATCTGCCTTCCTTGACACAAAGTGGTTACTCGTCACACATTCTGAGTCTTCTCAACGCAATCCACCTTGAGATTTTTATTATTCCCTGTCCGCCCCTTGTCATAGCACTTAATACACAATGTTTTGTGTTATTGTGATTTGTGTTCACTTAGCATCTCCTCTTCAGTACTATTAACACCTCAAAGGCAGGAATCGTGTTTCAGTGAATGTATGTAGGTATATTTTCACTAATTTATTAATTCATTCACCAAATCAGCACCTACCATGGGCCAGACACTGATCTAAACACTGTAATATAGTTGTGAATTAAAAAACATTCCAGCCTTCATAGAACTTACATCATAGTGGGGGAGACAGGCAATAACCAAGATGAATGTGTACATTTCACACTGTGTTACAGACTACCTAGTGTTAAGGGGAATAAATAGCAAGGGAGGAGTAGAGGACTGGTTGGCCACGGTGGTGGGGTTGTCATGCAATTTCATGTAAGGAGCGAGGGAGGGAAAGCTTCCCTAAGCAGGTAATATTTAAATAATACCTAAAGGAAGTGAGGGAACTGTGAAATTAACAGGAGGGAATCCAAGTTAGAGGGATCCCGAGGGTAATAGTTTCTGAGGGGAACACATGCTCAGTGCTGTGAGGAACAGAAAGGCTGAAGTATACAGAAGGGGTGTATAGAAGAAGAGTTCAGAGAGGCCAGATCATATAGATCCTTGTAGATATTATGAGGATGTTAAGGTTCATCCTTGAAAAGCCATGGAAGGGTTTGTGCAAAGGCATGTCATACTCTGACTCTTTAACATGCTCACTCTGGCTGCTGGGTGGAGAATAGACTACAGAGGCAAGGTTGGAATTAAGTAGAGAGTTGGAAGATGGCTTGCACCAGGGTACAGCTGTGAAGATGGTGAGAAATATTGTGATTCTAGATAAAATTTGAAGGTAGAACAAACAGAATTACAGGGTAGACTGAATGTAAGGTATGAGCAAAATTGACGAGTTTGTCATGAGAAGGTGGAAGAATAGGATTTTGGGTTACTAAGATGGGAACATCTATAGAAGGAACAGAATTTGGGAGAGGTGAAAATACAGAAGCTCAGCTTCTGATATATTAGGTTTAATTAAGATGTCTGTAGAAATCTAGATGAAGATTTCATTTAGGCAGATGAATACATAAATCTAGGGTTCAAGGGAGAAGTATAGACACAGAAATACAAATCTGAGACTAATTAGCATATAGAAAGCATTAGAATCTATGAAACTCAATGTGATTCACAAAGGGAAGAACATAAATAGAAAAGAGAAGACTTCATTTTAATACTTACTGTGAGGAACGAACAAAAGAAACTGAAAAGGAATAGATGGAGAGGCGGGAAGAAAACCAGGCATGAATGGTATCTTCAAAGACAAGTGAAGAGAAAGTTGCCAGAAGGAGTAGGGGAGCTGCCAGCCAAATGCTACTGATAGTTTGAGAAGGAAGGCAATTGAGCACTGACTGGATTTCATGGTATTGAGACTCTGGGGATCAGCAAGAGCCATTTTGGCTGAGTGGTCAGAGTGAAATTCTGATTGGAGTGAGTCCAAAGGATAAGAGGAGAAGACAAATTATAGACAATTTTCACAGATACTTTTCCTGTAAAAGGAGAGAAATGAGAAAAGTGAAGTGACAATTTTTTAAAAGATAGGTAAAGTAACAGCAGATGGCATGGTTATGGGAATTGTTGGTGGAGGAAAGTGGAGAGTTGTTAGAGCTGTATCCGTGAGGAGATGGAATGAGGTGGGACCCAGTGCACTAGTGGATGTGCTGGTCTTTGCTAGAAGCATGGGAAATTCTTCCCACAATAATGGGGAGAAGGAGGCAGTATGTATATCTATGCAGATCAGTGGGTAGAGGTGGTAGTGGGTACTTGTGGAAGTTTATGATTGTTCCTATTTTCTCAGTGAAATAGCAATCAAAATTATTAGCTGAAGGAAGACATAAGGGGAAAGGGATTGGGAGTTCAAGGAAAAAGGAGAGGGAATAAAATAATCATCTAGGAGAGTGGGAAAATGAATGAACTATGGGAATAAAAGAGTGTGAGTGCCAAGCAACATTACAGTCCCACCTAGAGTGAGTGGCCATGAGTTTAAAGCATAGGCAGTCAGCATGATTGTGTTTTTTCTCCAGTTCAAGCAGTTGTGTGGGGGCAGGTATAAAATAGGTGGAGAGCTGGATTTAACAAGGCTTAGGGTTTTGCCAAGCAACTATATCAAACAATAGAGGGTAATAAAGATGGGGGGAATGATTTTAATAACTAACCATGACATTTAACCTTGGAAAGGAGGAAAGTGAGAATACAACTGGTGAGGCCACTGAAAAGTGAGAAGAATCTATGAGTTATATGTTCTGGTGGGGGTGAGAAGATTGATGAAGCTGGAATATTAGGGAGAATGAGGTGCAAAGATAGGTAGTGGGGTGGTCAAAAATGAAATGGTTAACATAATATTCTGGTTGGAAGCAGTTATTGATAATGACAGTATCTTGGTACCACTATGAGAGTGAGTGACTCAGATTGCTCTTGTGGTGGACAAGACCATTGGAGCACAGGAAGTAATAAAATTCAAAGATCGGAGAATTGGAAAGATCATTTTTTTTGGTGAATATTAAAATCATCAAGAATTTTTGAGAGAACGACAGTAAGCCGGGAGCTAAAATCTTCGAGCAATGAGAGGAAGTAACTCAGGCATCTTTAGAAGACTGAAACAAGGATAGATGGAGAATGTTATAATCTAATGACATGATAATCAAAGCTAGGTGATTTTAAGGAGGAGGAAGGGAAAATGGTTGGAAGAAGCATTAAAGAGCAAGAAAGACTTCTATTTACTCATCTTCAGATCCAGTGTACAGTGTGGGTGAGACAGGATGGCATTTAAGAGGCCTACGGGGGAAGCAGTATCCTCAGTAGGGAGCCAAGTTTCAGGTAGGACATGGAGGTGAAAGGAATCCTCACAAAAATATTGCAGATAGGGGAGATTTTGCTGATCTGTCTTGGACAATGAGTCTGGGAGCTGATTTTCATTTTGGTTACAGGAGATGGAGGGAGGTAGGAGATGGGATCGGAATAGGCAGTGGGGATTAGAGCACATCTCTTTTTTTTTTTTTTTTTTGAGACAGAGTCTCACTCTGTTGCCCAACCTGGAGTGCAGTGGCCGGATCTCGGCTCACTGCAAGCTCCGCCTCCCGGGTTTATGCCCTTCTCCTGCCTCAGCCTCCCGAGCAGCTGGGACTACAGGTGCCCGCCACCTCGCCCGGCTAGTTTTTTTGTATTTTTTTTAGCAGAGACGGGGTTTCACCGTGTTAGCCAGGATGATCTCGATCTCCTGACCTCGTGATCCGCCCGTCTCGGCCTCCCAAAGTGCTGGGATTACAGGCTTGAGCCACCGCGCCCGGCCGAGCACATCATTTTTAAGGCATGAGTAACTTGCTTCTTTTTAGATTATCCCTAAAGTTCTCCATCTTGCAACATACCATTTAGTCCTGTTTTGATCAAAGTCTCCTGCTGCCTATTCAGCATACAAAGCTAGAACTTCAGTCTCTACATTAACAAGGTAGCCATCAGAAACAGCACGAGGGATTTGTGGCTGCAACGCTTTTCCTCTACCCCGAATCCATGTTCTAAATTTTCCCTCTGTGGGACGAGACTTCTGCTTTCTGAGGTGATAAGATACTCATTCAATTCAAATATTAGTATGTATTGACCACCACCAAGTGTCAGGCACTCAGCTAGACACCATATGGGATGCACACCAGCCAAGGACACTTATAGTTTATACTTAAATGATATGCCTTCTAGAAAATTACCCATTTCATATTTTCTTAGAATTCTGCTAATTTTGGCGACAGTTGCAAATTTACTTGCACAAAATTTAGCAAAAGTCTCTCATGATTGTTTTAATTTATTGTTTCTGAGTTTATTTTCTCTTATTTTATATTTTGTCTATTAAATATGAAATTTGTCTATTAAACACTCCTTTTCCCTATGCCCATACTTTTTGTAGAGTAGATTTGTTGGTGGTTTATTTTATTTATTTTTCCTATTTTCCTAAAATAACTAGCTTATATATTTATTATTTCTATCTATTTTGGTTTTCTAATTTATAGATTTCTGGATTTATCTTTATTATTTCCTCCTGCTTTCCTTTGATTTATTATGTTGTTATTTTTTCTAAACTTTTATGGTAGAGGCTTTATTTGGTCTGATTTTTTACTATTTTTGTGTTTTTGGAAATTTGGGGGTTTTGGCAATAGTCAATTTTGTGACTATCCTAAGGACTCTTGAAAATAAAGAATGTTCTCTAATTTTAGAATATATGTATATACAATCAACATTATTGGTTACTGTTTAGATCTTATACATGTTGTCTTACTTTGTATCCACTTATTTTTCATGTACTGAAAGAGATGAATTAATGTTTCTCACATCTATCAAATTCCTATTTCTTATCATATTTCCTATATCTTTGATTTATGAATGTTCCTATATTATTTTACTTACAGATATTTGTGATTATTATATATTAATTATGAATTATACTTTTTAGCATTATAAAGTATTCTTTTAGTGTCTCCTTTAGTATTTTTCAACCTGAATTCCACCAGGTTTGATATTAAATAATTACCTCTACTTTCTTTTCATTTACATTTCCTTGGTATTACATGGTTCATATACTTATTTTCAGTCTTTCTTTTTTTTTTGATCCTTCCCTCCCTGCCCCCTCCCCACAATAGGTCCCAATGTGTGATGTTCCCCTTCCTGTGTCCAAGTGATCTCATTGTTCAATTCCCACCTATGAGTGAGAATATGCGGTGTTTGGTTTTCTGTTCTTGTGACAGTTTGCTGAGAATGATGGTTTCCAGCTGCATCCATGCCCCTACAAAGGACATGAACTCATCCTTTTTTATGACTGCATAGTATTCTATGGTGTATATTTGCCACATTTTCTTACTCCAGTCTGTCACTGATGGACATTTGGGTTGATTCGAAGTCTTTGCTATTGTGAATAGTGCCACAATAAACATACGTGCGCATGTGTCTTTATAGCAGCATGATTTATAAACCTCTGGGTATATACCCAGTAATGGGATGGCTGGGTCAAATGGTATTTCTAGTTCTAGATCCTTGAGGAATTGCCACACTGTCTCCACAATGGTTGAACTAGTTTACAGTTCCACCAACAATGTAAAAGTGTTCCTATTTCTCCACATCCTCTCCAGCGTCTGTTGCTTCCTGACTTTTTCAATGGTTGCCATTCTAACTGATTTTGTGGTTTTGATTTGCATTTCTCTGATGGTGAGTGATGATGAGCATTTCTTCATGTGTCTGTTGGCTGTATAAATGTCTTCTTTTGAGAAGTGTCTGTTCATATCCTTTGCCCACTTTTTGGTGGGGTTGTTTGTTTTTTTCTTGTAAATTTGTTTGAGATCTTTGTAGGTTCTGGATATTAGCCTTTTGTCAGATGAGTAGATTGCAAAATGCAGAAATCACCCGTCTTCTGTGTTGCTCACGCTGGGAACTGGAGGCTGGAACTGTTCCTATTTGGTCATCTTGGGCGCCCCTCTGAGATCAATCTGATCTATTTTCAGTCTTTCTAATCAACTTTGTTTTAGGAGTGACTTCTATTTAGCTTAGAGTTGTGTTTTGGGTTCCACTCCAAAATCCTTTTCTTTTAATTGATGTGTTAAAAAATGTATATTTATTATTTTACAAATATATTTGATCTTAATCTTGCCATATTACTTTACATTATGCTTTCTGTTTTCATGATTTCTTTTAAAATTGTTGACTATTTTGTCCTTTTTTGCTTTTAGTCTTTTGATAGTTAAAAAGAGTTGAATTTTTGTTTAGTGATTAGCCATATACATAGTAATTTTAGAGCTCTCTTTCCTTAGATACTATATATTAGTTCCCATCACATCATTTTAGTCAAAATTATTTTTCTTAGTCTTTTTGTTCATAAGGTTAATATGTTACCACATTTATGATCGATTTTGTCAGCTTTAAATATCTCTGACTCCCAGGTTTTGCAGACGAGGCAATCAGCAAATTTACTTATGTAATTTACTTATGTGTTCCCTTCTTTCCACTGCATTCCTAATTTTTTGTAGTTTGCTCATTTCTACATTGTCAGAGTCTAGAAAATGTATATTCCATTATTGTCAAGGTCTAGAAAACTTACACTGCATCTACTACATTTGTTTTATTTTTGTTCTATAGCAAAATATATTCATTATCACTAATCTTTTTTCCTATAGTTTGCTCAGTCATCCCTTGTTTGGATAAAATTTATCCTGTTTTCTGTTTTCTCAAGAAAGACTCAGTAGAAAACTATTCCCTGAGTTCTCTCACATTAAAATAGATTGGTCTGCAGACTTCATACTTGGAAGGAAAGTTTGAATGGATATAAAATCCTTGGTTCACATTTTCTCAAACGTCTTGTAGTCTTGGTCTACATTTTTTGGGGAATTGCATGTAGCTATGGACAAATCTGAGGTCAACCTGATTTTCCGTCACTTAGTAATTTGGCTTTCCTGCTTGGCTGTCCAGATGATTTTTTTTTAAAATCTTTGAAGTGCATAACTTTATTAGGATATGTCTTTATATCTAAATACATTCTAGGTCATTTGTTCCAGGGTACGTTGTACTCTTCCATTATGAAGATTTGTTACTTCTTTTATTTCAGCAATTTAAAAAATTATAAATTTTATAATCTATCTTTGTTTGTAAATGTTTCACACTTTCATTCTTTCTGTCTTCTTTGGATTTTTTTTTTCCTATTACTGTATTGGTTTATCCCTCACCTTTTGTTGAAAACTAAAGTTTGTCTTTCAAAATGGTCTCTTCTCTTTCAGAAAATTTATCTGCTGGCACATTCTAAGATCTGCCACTACTAGCTCTCTTATAATTCTTTATGCTTCTTCTTGATTGGCTTCTTCCCAATCTTACCACACTTGACATTCTATCCATTGTGGATAGAATGTTTTTTACATCTCTTTCCTAGCTTTACTGAAAATATACTTTTGTTGTAGTCATTGTTCTCCTCCTCCTCCTCCTCCTCTTTGTTTTCCTCTTCCTCTGCATGCTTTCAAGAGTGAAAAAAATGCTGACTCATAAAGCCATTTTTATGTGGCAAGGTTGTGTTAATTTAAAAATAAATTATGTATGTAGAGTTATCTTTTAAAAATGCCAACTATGGGTTTACTTTTTATATTTTAATCTTCTAGAGATACTTGTTAATAATTGTGTCTCTTATACTGTGGCCTCTAACATCACAAGTTTCCCTTTTCTTTGCTCTTCTCAACCCTCTTTCCTCTCCTTTCCTCTGTCTACAAATACCATAGTAGAAACGCTACATGGCTACCATTGTTGTTTGGCCCCCAACTGTCATTCATTCCTTAAACCCCTTTTGTGTATTGTATACTTCTTGCTAAGAAGTTAAAAAAATTCTAAATGCTTCTCTCACTCTCTCTCAGCAGATGCAAATTATTTTTATAATGAGCTGACCATGGCAGTAGAGGGGAACTCTCTGATCTTTCCACAGTTGTTTCAATTTAAATAAAAATCTGCAGAGAATATGTAACCCATATATGATTTCAATTTGCTTTACTCTTGATCCTTGTTTTTTTTTGGCACATACTGAGCATTCTCCTTCTTCTTGTATACTAATTATGTGCCACAAGGGGATATTAATCATTAAGATAGTCCTGAGGGCAAACTGCAATGTAGGAGTGAATGATGTTATACACACACACACACACACTGCACCCTGCCTCTACCTTTTAACTTCCAGAGACTACCCTCTACTCAAATGGGCACCTTCTTCCTAATGCAGCCATTCTCTGCATTTCATCGCCATGAGGATGGTGGGGAAGACTCAGATATTAGAAACAGAATCTTGACTTTGCCATGTACAAGATGTTTGACCCTATTCAAGTTTACTTGACCTTTCTGAGCATCAGGAATACTGAATTCCTAGGGTGGATCTGAGCATTAAAGAGACAATGTCTTTAAGCAGTCTGGCACTTAATTGCTACACAAAGGTTTTTTTTTCACATAGAGTATATAGTAAGCTGGCAGTTAATGGGAAGAGAATAGTGAAAAGATAGTCCACAGATGAACTGGGTGTCCTGCATTCTGTAATACTGACTTAGATATCCGGTAGATGTTCTCCCTTGTGCTCTGGTGATCCTTCTGAGAACATGGAAGGATCATGGCTGCCTCTTTGTCTGTGCCCCAGAATAAGCACACATGGAAGAGATTTGAACCAAATGACAGCTTGAAGCCAAGCCTAGTCGAAGTATAGCCTGAAGCAGAGCTGCCCAGCCAAGCCCATTCAAAATTAGCCCAAGTATGGATTACCTGCAGACTCATGTGCTTGAGAATAATTGCTTGTTGTTTTAAAGCCCTAAGTTGTGGGGTGGTTTGTAACTCAGAAATCTTAAAGGAAACCTTCTCTGGATTAAATGGCATTCACAAAGGACGTGACCCTTGGCATAAAGGAGAGTCAGAACTAAACTCTCTCTCCCTCATCAATTTTAGGAGACTTTAGAGAAGGCTCTTGTAGAGGCAGAAAATAAAGACAAAGAGCAGGAAAGACATCCC
>NW_012115933.1:3581105-3589272 GCF_000951035.1 Colobus angolensis palliatus
AACTGTCTAACAGAGAAATGTGCTTATTCCTTTATACATTTTAATTCTTATTCTCATTTGTGTAAGGAAAATGGTTACTTCAAATTGGAAAGTCAATTAGGTACATACTATTTCTAGATAAAGAAATCCTCAGCAAAAGTTACAGTGCCACAGAATGAAGGAGCGAGGCTGTAAGCCAGGACTTTGAATTACAAAGTTTATTTTTCTTTACATGATAAGATGCTACTTTCTTGAAATTAAGAATTGTCTTCCCAATCAGATCCATAGTGTGGCCCTAGTTTGCAAACCCCTTTTAATGCTTCCACATTCTTCATCTATCCAACACATACCCAGCAGTAACTTTCCATTATTTTCATTTTACTATTTTTATTACACAAAATAAAGGGAGAAGGCATACTTTCCTGGTGGGATTGTATCAGAATCCCAGGGAGAACAAGGCCCTAATGTTAATCCCTGGTGAATCCAGTTCATTTTCAATATTCAGTCCCTAATACTGGAATTAAGAGATGTTTAAATAGAGTGCATGGCTACATTTTTTGAAAGCTCTGTGAGTCAGGAGAGTGAAATCCAGCTTCTTTATGCCTGACTCTGGTGGGTCATCAGTGCCTGGGAAACCTTACCCAGATTTAACCACTTTTGAGGGTCTTGGTTATTGTGAGGATGTTGCCAAGGAGGAAAAGCTGCCTGTGAAGAAATCTTACAGCACAAAGTTGGATCACAAGCTCCATGAGAATAGGATCTTTGTCTTGTTCTTTATTTGCAGAACCTGGCATGATGCTGGATATACAGAGCTCAATATTTTTCAAATAAAAGTGGATTCAGCATTGTATAGCATCCAGTACAAAGTCCAGACCCTAGGCTCAAACTGCAAACCCAGATTACCAGCTTTACTGGAAACTCTCATAGGTTAATTAGTTCATCAAAAAACAAACAAACAAAACCAAACAAACAAACAAAAAACTAACAAGGAAGGACTTCCTTTATCCATGATGTCCAGTTTTTAGTATTTCAGCAACTAAGAAGCTGAAAGCTGGACTAGGTGCCAGGTGGTAGCTACCTCCACCATGTTGGTTCTAGTAAGCCATCCTCACCTCATCTTTGCTTCTCTAAACTGCATTTCTCTAAGTTCTCAACCTTATTCATTGCTACATTCTTGGTTTACTTGAATTATTATTCCTCATTAATCTAGACAGCTATTCCCACTGAAGTAGTGATGTTTATGGATTTATAATATTTTCTCCCTCTTCATCCTAAAAGTCCATTCTCAAAGGGCAACCCTAATTTCCCTTATTTCTTAGTTCTTGGAGAGAATGGGACTATTCTACTCATGTATCTCCAAAATTGCCCTCAAGGAACTATCAATTTTTTCATTTTCAGCATTAATAAGAGATCTTTTCGTATACAATTAACTTCTTGGCTCTATAACAGAGGTACTCTTTGGTCATCATTGTTATGATGGTCCTCAGACTTTTTTCCCATGACTTTGTTTTTTTTGTTTTTTGTTTTTGTGTTTTGTTTTGTTTTGTTTTTGAAACAGAGTCTCATTCTGTCACTCAGGCTGGAGTGCAGTGGTATGATCTCGGCTCACTGCAGCCTCTGCCACCCGGAGTCAAGTGATTCTTGTGGCTCAGCCTCCCCAGTAGCTGAGATTACAGGTGTGTGCCACCATGCCTGACTAGTTTTGTATTTTTAGTAGAGATGAGGTTTTGCCATGTTGGCCAGGCTGATCTTGAACTCCTGACCTCAGGTGATAATCCCAGCCTTGGCCTCCCAAAGTGCTGGGATTATAGGAGTGAGCCACCACGCCCAGCCTTTTCTCAGGAGTAAGTGTAGGTTCTGAGTGTCTTTCTTTCAGGCTTATAAGAAAGCATTCATCAGGAAAGACGAGACTCGTGTAGGAGGATAGGGCAGGTTGCTTTGTCCTCTGAGTCATCTTGACCATGTTGTGTTAGAACAGCCTGAAGATATTTTGGGAAAATAAAAAAGACCACTCCATCTATTTGAGTCATGCAGGCATGAAATTCGTTTTACTTTCTTCATAAATTTAAACTCAAGCAAAGGTACCAAATTTCATATAGTTACACTTGGCTGAGATTTCATGCTACATACAAATTAGTGTAAACCATATCAAAAACATAATGTTCAGTATCAATCAATCTAGGTATGATGTTTATCTTTACACACTTGAGTTGTTAAACTCAGGTGTGGGAACTTACACTTTCATTTTGCATTCTCTGAACTTTAGTCAGCCTATTCCTCTGGCTAAAATCTTTTTGGAACCTAATGCTGCTATCGTTCACAGTCCTAAACTTGGCTTTTTGTCTCATACATTTTGATATTCAGTCTCTTTCTAACTGCATTTAAGTTATTGGGGGGGAAATGTAAACAGGATAACACTGAGGACAGATCCCTGCAATGGATATCCCAATATCCACTACCACCTTTAGAGCAGCTATTCCCATCAGATTTTTCCTTTTGATTTCCAAATGCCTGTGGGCAGAAATAAGGAAAACAAAACCTCTTTTCAACCAGGAGGAAGAAAGGAAACAAGTATTTGTTGAGTGACTGCTACACATCAGGAGCTTTTGGGCTAGATGCTTTATGGTAATTGTATGCTGTCTCATTTAATTTAATCTTCGCTACAATGAGAAGGGAATGCTGTTATTGTGATAGATTTATAGGTAGGTAAACTGAGGCTACAGAAAATGCAATAATTTTCCAAAGACCATTTGATGATAATTGAAGGAACTAGGATTCACACCTAGGTCACCAGGTGCCATGTTGGTCCTCTATGTCTCTTTAGCTCATTCAGCTTCTTCCCTTCAAACTTCATTGTCCCTCAGACCCTTCTGAGAGGGTTATCTGCTCCCTGATGCAGCAGAAGAGAGCAGTGAGATAAGGTTCAGGTAGCGCATGTACACTTGCTCCAGTAAGACATCCCTAGTGGCCACATCAGGACTCCACACAGCTGCTACCATTCCCACTGCAGGACTTTGCGTACCAGGACGTAGAAGTGCTTGGGATCCTCCAAGCACTTCTATTGCTTTGCATTTTTTTTTCCATCTGGAGGATGAGCCTCATGTCTGTCATGATATTCTGTAAGGCAGAGTTTATTCTTGCTTCTTTTCTTTGAAACTGTTTTTACCCCTCCTCCTCCTCCTCATTCATCTCTTATTCTCAGCCTCCTCTTGTCACTCCTCCTGCTTCTCCTCTTTCCTCCTCTTCTGCATTCACCTCCTCCTCTTCCCTTCCTCTTCTTCCTTATCATCCTCTTTCTTCATTTCTTTTCACCCTCCTCTCCTTGCTCCAACTCTTTTCCCTTCAACTCTTCCTCCTCTTCCTTCTTATTGTTCTGTATCTTCTTTTATGTTCCCTTCATCTTTGGCTTTGATGGTCTTCAGTGGCATCATCACTATTGTGTGTAACATGGGACACTGTTTATTCATTAATTCAACAAATTCTTCCGAGAATTACATACCAGGATTTGAGCTTGGTGCAAGTGTTATGACAGTGAGTGAGGTCCCAACTGTGTCCTGGTAAATTTTTGACACTTGTGGAAAGAGAGACAAGTAAGCTGATGATTAGGATGTTGTGCAATGCAGGCTATAACAGGTGGAAGAGAAGGTGCTACTTGAACACACACAATGACTCTCTAAGTCAGTGTTGGGGTGTAGGGGCAGTAGTGAAGGCTCCCTAGAAGATCTGATATTTAAAGTGAGACCTAAGCATGCAGATGTTTCCTCTGTGGAGAACTGTATACTTACTGTTACTTAGTTCTAAAGACACAGCTTCCTTTTTCTAACACTCTTGTCCCAGCTTTGGTTCCTTAGACGTTATAAGATTCTTGACATCTTATTGTATTTCCTCTAACCCTGCTACAAATTCTTCATTTTTTCCAATGAGTCTAACTTTGGAGAAGCATCCCTCTGTTCACTCCGCTTCTCCTTGAATACAGCATTGAGTTGCACTATTACATTATTGCAAACAGAGCTAGTTCTGATTTTCCGCCCACCCCCTAATACCACAAATTTAGTGGTAGAACCACAAGTAGAATATCCAATCAAGAACTCTCTATTAGATGACACTGAATCAAACCTAACAGTGCTGTCAATTAAAATTCATGTACCCTGTTGCATAAACAGGCGATTACGTAAGTTGTGTGCTGACGGAGCAGTGTTGAGACATGCTGTCTGGCAATTGGTCTCTCCTATTTGGTTGCAAGTTTCAGTTTCCTAGCAAGTCTTGTTTCGCCGTCCATCTGGTACAAGTGAGCTCAGCAAGACAGCCAGGGTGAGCAGAAAGCCCACAGATACGGGAAAAGGTACTTAGCTTGCAGGTGATGTCAGTTCTTTCAGACAACTAGTCACTTTTTCCTTTCTGAAACTAGATTATAACCTATTGTCTTTGGGGAATTGACTGCTAGCAACACTGAAATTCTGGCTTAATTTGCAGACTGGGATGATGAGCATCTATTTTAGTTTCTCAGGGACATGCATAGAGCTGCTTGTCTTGCTTGGCACAGGACCTAGTTCTAATTCACATAAAGGAAACCACTAAGATTGGCCTTACCAGGAAGGAAAATAGAAAGTTGCCTCTGAGACATGCCAAGCTGAGACCCACACTTACTACATTTTATCCAGGATCACTCCTACCTCAGCCACCAGCACCAAGGTTGCTACGGCCTGAGTTCAGGTCATGTAATTTCAGTCTCTTCGGCAGATTAACTCTGAGCTCAACTTCTTCATCTGTGAAATGAGAATAATAACATTTACCTTGCATGATTGTTTTAAAAATTAAATAATTTCAGGGCATACATTAGATGTGCAATAGACATTCCATTTATTATTCATGGAATGTTTATTGAGCATCTACTATGAGCCAGGTACTGTGCTAGGTATGGAGTCTTGCACTTAATGTGACTATAGGTAATCTCATGGAGGAGACAACAATTTTTTACAGTTAATTATAGAATGCAATAGTTACAATAAAAATTTACAAAAATAAAACAAGCAGAGGAAATTAGTTGCTGCCACCTCTTAACCTTAGGTTCACTGCTAAATTCAAAATATATTAGAAGTTGTAATCTCTCTAAATATAATATGAGGCAAGTAACATCGCACTTTGGCAGTTCATTTCTTTGCAGCAAATTGGAGCCATTACATAATGGGTTTTATGACATGTACCAGAAAAGTTCAAAGAGGAGTCTGGTGGATAATCCTTTGTTTTGCTTACATCCAAACCAAACAAAGCAACTAGTTAGCAACAAATCAACCAACCAACAGACTTAAAAGAATTAAACAGTAAGATGTTGCTAACATTACAGAAAACAATTGCCTTGACCTTTATTACAGAATCAAATAAAAATGATGAGAATAACTGATATTTATTAAGTTCTTTTCATACCCCAACTCCATGCTAAGCAGTTTCCTAGATGTTCCTATTTATGCTTCACAATTCTTCCAGATATAGTTTAATATCCATATTTTAGAGCTGAAAGAATTAGAGAACAACTTGCCAATAGTCACATTATATAAAAGAGGCAAAGCAGGGATTCAGGTAAAGATTGTTATAACTGAAAAACCCCGTGCCTTAACCAGAACACTATAAGTATTTATCTAAAAGTAAAATTACTTATGAACCAATTTCAGAAAATATTAAATTTTCACATTATGAATAAATTCCAGATGGGTAAAATATCTCAATATAAAATGCAAAATCACAAGAAAATATTAAAATAGAAGAGAATTATTTTTATACAAATATAGTGAGTGAAGAAGCCCTTTTAAGTATGGTATAAAGTCCAAAAATCATAAAAGAAAGTAATGACTGATAAGACTAATTAAAATGTTAACTTTATTTACTTCGACAAAGTTAACTTAAGTAAACTTAAGTTTACTTAAATAAACTTTATTCACTTTAATAAAGTTAAAGGTGAAATGATAACTGAGAAAAAATGTGTAATCTAGCTAACAGAAAAAGGATTAATATCTATTACATATAAAAAACCTAAGCTAATGAAGGAAACAATGAGCTAGTAAGTTAGTAAAGAAAACCAGTTAGAGTAATAATAAGAATATAACTACCATGGTAAAACCATTAACTTTACTGACAAATAACAAGTTACAACCATAAGGTTGTATTGCATGAAACAGAGAAAAATAGAAAAAATGAACAACAGAAGACTGATTAAATAACTTGTGGTGTTTCATATGATAGACTTTGCAGCCATTCAAAAATCAGGTTGACCTATGTGTTCTGATAAGAAGAATATAATTTATGATACAACTAAAAAGCACTTTGCTGGCCCAGCACAGTAGCTCACACCTGTAATCCCAGCCCTTTGGGAGGCCGAGGCGGGCAGATCACAAAGTCAGGAGATCGACACCATCCTGGCTAACACGGTGAAATACCGTCTCTACTAAAGATAAAAAAAAATTAGCTGGGCCTGGTGGCAGGCACCTGTAGTCCCAGCTACTCAGGAGGCCAAGGCAGAAGAATGGCGTGAACCTGGGAGGCTGAGCTTGCAGTGAACCGAGATCGTGCCACTGCACTCCAGCCTGGGCAACAGAGCAAGACTCCATCTCAAAAAAAAAAACAAAAAAAAAGAGGGTAGATCTCACATTACATGTTCTTATCAAAATAAAATAGAATAAAATAAAACAAACCAACCCAACACGAATCCATCTGTGAGGAAGGATTGTTTTATGTCTCCACCTGGCTTTTTGGAAATGTAAGTTCTTTAAGGAATGCAAAAGCCCTTCCTGTCAAGTCCTTTCATTCTTTAATTGTCATGGTTAGACATTTCATGGTGTGCTGAGTTGGGAACTTATAAGACATTATATACAAAGTTACATACTTCAGACTTACTGCATCTATTTCATGACACGCTTTGTGTTATTCACATATACACGCACCTGCCCGGAGTCACCCTGCTGGATTTGCACCCGTTGACACTGATCTCATCTATGAACTGGATGCCTCACCCGCCCTCCTGGTCTGCCTTGGTTGAAGTCACACTTTAACCGGAAGGTCACAAACTCCCCAGCCTCTCTGAACCTTCCCTCAATAGGTCAGTCATAGCTCCGCCGGCACCGGACTTAAATTTCCTCTTTAAGTCCTATCTATGCTGTTGATTACTTGAGCAAGCAGCAGAAACACTGATAAACAGCAGGGAGGGACGCTGTTTTGTTCTCGCCAACCATCTCACCTCCTGCCCTTCTCAACCCTCTGCGGGCCAGGGAGTGTGAATGAGTTGGCCATCATGAGGGCTCGTGGAGTTTACACAGACCAAGTGGAAGTCTTATTAAATAATTAACTCAACTCGGGCCCCAGCTTGCACCGTTTGACCTCTCATCTGAACCCAGCAGAAAACAAGGTCTAACACTCGGAACTGGAATCCCCAAGTCCAAAATCTCTTACAGAAAGTTTGTAGCAGAAAAAATTGTTGTCACCCCAAAAAGTACACTTAGACGTAAGGTGCTAAGTGTGCTGAAACTATGAAACAGGTGAAGACAAAAAGAGGAGAGAAGGCAACACAAGTCATGAAATGGGATTTCTTTATAATTATGAAACATTTCAAGCATACAAAAGCAGCCACCATCCAGCTTTGTCAAATCTTGACATTGGTCATTCATGCCTCGACACTTTCAGAACAAATCACATCCCAGATGCAGTTGAATTGCACAGCCTTCTTTTCAGCAAACCTGTCTTCATTCCTCCTTGTCCAGAAACAACAGCCACCCTGAATTCAAGAATCTGGTATTCATTATTTCAAGCTTGTAGGATATTCTTGCAATAGATGAATATATTCATGATGAGTTTGTGATATTGTTTGTAGATTTTACTCTGCATATATTTTCCTGTAATTTCCTTGTAATTCAATATTTTACTTTTATGATATTACCTCGCCAATACTTAGAGCTCTAATTCATTTATTTTATCTAGTTGCTGAACCTTCGGTTTGTTTCCATTTTTCACTATCTCAAATCCTTCTGCCACAAACATTCCTGCCCAAGTCTCCTTGCACACATGTGTGAGTTCCTCCAGGATATTAATTACTAGGTCACAGGCATGCACAGCCTCCTCCTTACTAGATCTTGCCAAATTATTCTCTCTCCATGGTTTTTGCAACTTTAAATGCCCACCAGTACTCTATGAGAGTTCCCAC
>NW_012115933.1:3591097-3609895 GCF_000951035.1 Colobus angolensis palliatus
TTTTTTGAGATGGAGTCTCACTCTATTGCCCAGGTTGGAGTGCAGTGGCATGATCTCAGCTTACTGCAACCTCTGCCTCCTGGGTTCAAACAATTCTCCTGCCTCAGTCGCTCAAGTAGCTGGTATTACAGGTGTGCACCACCATGCCTGGCTAATTTTTTAGTAGAGATAGGGTTTCACCATGTTGACCAGGTTAGTCTTGAACTCTTGACCTCAGGTGATCCACCTGCCTTGGCCTCCCAAAGTGCCGGGATTACAGGTGTGAGCCACCCCACCCAAACCACAAAGGTTCTTTTTTTTTTTTTAATTTCATTTCAAAAGTTCTATCTTGCTTTTTTTTCTGAAAAAAATTAAAAAGCCATATTTATCGGATTGGTGATGAGAACAGGTATCTCATCCTGGAGAGGTGTGTCTTTAAGAAGGAGCCTTGTTCATGCTGCAAACACAGCCAACCACCCTCAGTGTTGAGGCTGCTGTTTGCACATATGGTTATGGCTCTAATTTTTCTTCATCTTAACTCCCAGTGGAAATTCCTGTTCTAGTTAGCACCTCCCAACTTTTAATTGCCAAGCCTGAGAGAGAGGAGTCATACCATTTTAAGTAGATAATGTTGCTCATTAAAAGACAATAGTTTGATCAACTCTGAGCTGGGCATTCATCAGCTAGGCTATGAAGTTCTCATACCAGAAGTGTTACTATTTCACCGGCCACAGGGGCACTCAAGACCTTCCTAGAAGGAAGTCATTTTAAGACATCTTATTATTATGGTCAAGGTAGTATAAGTAGTTTATGAAACAAGAAAAGTTGATGGAATTTGGATGGGATGAATGGCAAAAGGAGATGATTAATAAGTAGATCAATACCAAATTGGAGGGCGGTCTGTCATACTGTGCCATATAGGTTCTACTCTTGGATCTACCTTGTTTTATATTAGTCAGTAACTTAGAAAAATCCATAAGTTTTGATGATTGGGTTTGAGTATGACATGAAACTGAGAAGAATGCCAAGTTCATTGGTAGAAACAGTGTTGAAAAATCTCTTAGCCACCTAACATGGTGGAAAAGACAACTGGGCTAAAAGTAAGATCTGCTCTGAAATCCTAAAAGGCATATGCATAGATTCAGTGTGGAGGAATTTGTGGTTGAGAAACAGTATCTGTGACAATGTATTATGATCAAAATCTTTCAAAAAATGTGACGTGGTTACCAAAATAGCTCATGATATCATGGGCTACTTTAAGACAAATATAGGTTCTAGATAGATAAGTTTTCAACTTTAGCCACCAATTTGAGTCACCTGGGAGCTTCAATGAAAGTCTGATTTAATTGGTTTGAGTAGAACCAAGGTATGGGATTTTGTTCTTTTCTTCTTCAAAATTAAGTTGGTAGAACAATAGCAACACTTTTTTCCTTGGCTCTCATCTATTACACATACAACATAGTAGAAACAGGTCATCCGGGAAACACACAAGCATTATTTAGAATTATACAACAATTTATAGCATGCTAAAAACCACACATTTGAAGGAGGTAGAATAGTACTGACTAACTGGTCCTATTCTCACAAGGATTAGGAAAGAAGAACATTGACATTAGGCAGCTTAGTTCAGGTCTCGATTTTGCAACTTACTGGCCAAGTGACCTTGAAAAAATTATCTACTCTCTCCTAGGTTTATCTTCAACTTTAAGATAAAGTTCATTCTAAAAGCTACTCATGGAGTTGTAAAAACTAAATAATATAAATATATATTTTATTATAATGTAAAGTGTTCTTGGTATATTTAGTTTTACTTTTATTAATATTGCTGATATCTTTGGATCCAATCACTTTGATGGAGTCATTGGTGGATTATAGTCCACAAAAGGTTGAGATCTACCATAGAGTTCATTCTTAACTATTCCTAAATCCTTTTGTTTCATTTCTAGTTGGCATTTTTCTTTTTCTTTTCCTTTCTCCTTCACTTCTCTCCTTCTTTCTTTGCCTCCTTCCTTCCCTCCTTTCTTTCTTCCTTCTTTCCTTACTTCCTTACTCTCTCTCTTTCTTTCTCTCTCTCTTATTTCAAATATCAATTTGTATAAACATCCAAATTTTTAAATGTATACGTGAAAACTGGCCATAACCATACTATGACATGTATACCCATGGCAGGGTGCATATTTTCTTGAAATCCTCTTCATTTACCTGAAATCCACTTGTTTAAATGATATCAAAATGTTCTTGCAGCAGTCAGTCATTTCTGACTGATCAGTATAACTCAGTCTTTTTTCATTACAGTGGTGTCCAGAGTCCTAATGATTTGTTTTCCTTGAAGCCATGAGTCTTACAGATTTTATGTAAGTAATTGGTCTCATTCCTGCTAGAATCAGAAAAGCCAGATTTGTTAAGAAGTGGAATCCAGATTACTTTCTGTCTAGCTGATCTCCCTGTGCTGTAAAATGTGTGTGGTTTTTTTGGAAAGCAATGAAAACAACATGTTATGTATTTTCAGTTTTATTGCTTTGAAGGCTCATGAATCAGTTTTCTCATTCTCTTTTTTCTTCCTCCCAAATAAAATAAAGCTATTTCCCCATAAGTAGGCCCATTTCCCCAAGAGTATTACAAAGTCTAAATGTTGGATATAACTGTTAAATATGGGAACTATTAAAGAGCAAGTCAATTTAGTAATGTTAGTATTTGTGATTTTTATAAAACAAAAATGAATCACATAGTAAAATACATATATAAAGGATTCTTATGCCAATTATTATTTCTAGAGTTAATAAATGTATTTTCACATTTATTTTTTATTTTATTTTATTTTATTTTTTTTGAGATGGAGTCTGGCTCTGTCGCCCAGGCTGGAGTGCAGTGGCCAGATCTCAGCTCACTGCAAGCTCTGCCTCCTGGGTTTACGCCATTCTCCTGCCTCAGCCTCCCGTGTAGCTGGGACTATAGGCACCCGCCACCTCGCCCGGCTAGTTTTTTTTTGTATTTTTTAGTAGAGACGGGGTTTCACAGTGTTAGCCAGGATGGTCTCGATCTCCTGACCTCGTGATCCGCCCGTCTCGGCCTCCCAAAGTGCTGGGATTACAGCCTTGAGCCACCGCGCCCAGCCCACATTTATTTTCTTAATAAAAAATCTTGATTAAATTGTCAATAGGATTTATCTTGAGGTTAGAAATATATGGAGCCCTAGTATCTATTACACTAATTTTGGAATCAAGTCTCAAATAAAAAAAAATAGCCAATAAAATGGCTTAGACTTTATCATTGCTTAATTCTAATCTGTTTAAAGAAATATTTTCAACATAGATTTTTACTATCAAAAGATTCCCTTCTTATTGAGTTAATCATTGTTAATTTAAATAAGATCACACTTTCAAACTCTTTGTTTAAAGAAGAAATACAACAATCTTAGATTTAATTTTATTTTTTAAACTTCAAGCAGTGTGGGAGGCAAGGGAATTTCAAATTAAGGTTCTGACTTAAAGAAAACTCAAAGAATTTATTTTCTTTTCAGGTGACAGAGATACAAATTTAAATATCACTATCAGGGCATAATATTATTAAATAAGACAACCAATCAAAATTACAGACTCTTTTAGAAGTTGCAAGGTTAGTTCCTCAAGACATTGAAACACCCTTGAAGTTTGGTATTTATACAGTACTAGTTATCACAGTTAGAGACAGAGATGCAGAGAAAAGTGGGGGATTCTAAGATAAAAACTTGCAATGTGGGAAAGAAAAGGGCAGAATAGAAGACGAGTAAATGAGCTGGGTGCAATGGCTCATGCCTGTAATCCCAGCACTTTGGGAGGCTGAAGTGAAAGGGGCATTTGAGGCCAGGAGTTTAAGACTAATCTGGGTAACAGTGAGACTCCTTCTAAAAAAAAACACAGAACTTTAGCCAGGAATGGAGGCAGATGCCAGTAGTCCTGACTACTTGGGAGGCTGAAGTGCGAAGACTACTTGAGGCCAGGAATTCAAGGTTAAAATGAGCCATGACTGTCCCACTACATTCCAGACTGGGTGACAGAGCAAGACCCTGTCTCTATTTTTTTTTTTAAAGAAGTTGAATAAATGAAGCAATGAGCACATAATATTTTGTGTCTACATTTCTGAGTCCCAACGTTTGCTGAAGATGCATGAAATAAAGACATAACTTCCAAGTGATTACAATAATATTCTTAAAAAGTATCAATTTCTACATTTAATAACAAGTATAGAATTACATATTATTTGAGAAAAACTTCTTAAATATAAGTTTAAGATCATTAATTAATTTGAAAAATTCCATCAAATGATGTTGCAAACTTAGTAACAAAAATGTTAGTATATCACTGGCCAATGTTTTTACTCACTACTAACCTCAAGAGGGTGTTTAGGGCTGACCAGTAATCCTTCTATCTTTTCTTTAGTCCAATCATTTGCCAAGTGTCTGAAGTGCCTCTCCTCACTCCTTGAGGTTCAACACCTCCTCCACCCTTCTCATCTCATCTGAGGACCTTTTCTCTTACTTTTCTGAGAAAAGGGAAGCCATATGGACAGACTTTTCCTGTAGTCCCACGATCATACCTCACTGCCTAGACTCTGCTTTTCCTCATTCTAAGGATGAGGGGTCATGTCCCTATCCAAGCCAATTCCTCCATTTGTCTCCTGGATCCCATATTTCTCCCACTCAGAGACATGGCTCTTGCAATTGTGTCCTCTTATTTCAGTATCACTCATTTTTTCTCCTTTTATAGGATCACTCCATTCAGCTTTCACACGTGCTTTAATAACCCCCATCTTTAAAAAGTAAGATAATTTCTTAATTCTCTGCTTCCCATTAATTCCCCCTATTTCTCTATTTGTAGCAGAACTCCCTGAATGTGTTGTCTAAACTCAGTGTCTCCAGTTCTCCTTCCTTCTGCCTTGAATCTATTCAGTGAGGCTACATCACCACCCCTTTGCCAAAACAGTGGTTTTCAAGGTCACTAATAAGCCCTACAAGCCCTACATTCAATGATTAATTCTCAGGCCTCACCTTACTCTATATACTAACATAGTAGGTTTATTTTCTTCTTTTGGAAACCTATTCATCTCTTGGCTTCCACAACCCACTCTCTCATGGGACTTTTCCCACTACACTAGTAGCTCCTTTTCATTCTCCTTTAAGTTCTTCATTTTCTCAAATTCTAAACTTTGAAGAACTTAGGAGTTCCATCCTTAAATCTCTTCACTTCTCTATCAGCACAGATCTTTTAAGTAAACATATCTATCTCTGTGGCATATAACTTCCAATTTTGTATCTCCAACCTGGACCTCTTCTTTGACTTATACTTGTATATCTAAATACTTAATCAATATCTTCACATTAATGTCCAATGGGCATCTTCCACTATACATATCCAAAATTGAACTCTTCTTTGTTTACCTTTTTTCAGTCAAGTCTGCACCTTTCCATGGTCATTTCTGTCTCAGTAACTGGCATCTTCATTTTTCTACTAGCTCAATTAAAAAAAAAATCCTTGATGCTTCTCTTTCATTCATAACACGTTAATACATCAGTAAATTCTATCAGCTCTTCTATCAAAAACATTTCTATGACCTGACCACTTTTGGCCCTGAGACTTGAGTCAATAAATACTTGTAAAATACAATTTCTAATTTTTCTGTTCATGTTGGAAATAGTCCTGGCCCTCTATAACAAAGCTGCTGGCATCCATGGATAGAAGATAACATATTCGGTATTTACAGATTATTTTACACAGCATTAGCCCCCAGGAAGAGTGACCAGGCAGAAGATGAGCCAGGATGTACCCTCTTCCTTCCTGTTTCTCAGTTATTCTTTAATGAGTCTTCTACTTCCACATTCCTAGGGTTGCCTCATCCTGCCCCTGACAGTTCCAGGGTCTCCATTTCACTAATTCATTGTAGAATTTAGTCCGTCCAGGTCCTACACTTCACCCCACCTCCACTTTCTTATCACTGGCCCTTATTCTTCTTTCCTTCTTACATTCTTAGACACAACTGAAAGTAGATGAAATGCTCTCTTTAATCTTCTCATTTCTCTCTCTAGGGTAACTCCTTCCCCTCTTTTGGTACCCAGAGACCTGTTGGTCGTTTCCCCTAGAATGGTGAAGACATAATGGTGAAGGCTTTACTGTACCACTTATTAGATGTGTGGGCTTGGGAGTAAATTAACTTCTTTGTGTCTCAGTTTCCCCACCTGTGAAATGGTGATAAAATTAACACCTACCTCATAAAATGTTAGTACTTTGAATCAGGAGTGATTAGCAAAGTTTTGTAATGTAATTGAATGAATCATCAACAACATCACACAAGTGATTGTATCATATTGCAAATGTCAGATGTGCAACTAAAATATGTAATAAGACTACTGTGAATATATTATGTATTAATAATACAACATATCTGGAGCTCACATTTTGTTGCACGACTATACATGAGAAAAGTAGTTGTGTCTGAACCTTGTCTAACATTTACTTGAATGCTGAGAGCTATCACACAGTATCATACTCAACTAGTAATTTTACATGAACAGATATGCATCAGCCTGAACTCCTCAAAATGCCATAAAATATTTCACTTTCTTAACAATGATACACTTTCAAGAAGTACAAATATATTCATGAAGACAGTGAGAGAAGCTTTATTCTAATGACTGCAAACAAAAAAGGAAAGAAAGAAAAGAATCAATTAGGCTGCATGGTGCAAAAGAATAAAAGACGAACATTTATGGATAGCTACCATGTGCCATGGGCTGATCTACATGATTTACATTCACTCTCCAGTTCACTTCCAAAACAACCCTAGAGATGGGTACTACTTTTTAAAATCCAAAAGATAAGCATTTCATTTTTCTTAGTTTAAAAAGTATTTTATACTACAACTCTATAACCCCAAAAAACAGTTAAAAATGGGCAAAGGATTCAAATAGACATTTCTCCAAAGAAGATATACCACAACCATAGGACAGATGCTCAGTATCACGAATTATCAGGGAAATACAAATCAAAAGTACAAGGAGATACCACTTTATACCTGTTAAGATGGCTACTATCAAAAAACTGGAAAACAACAGGTGTTGGAGAGGATGCAGAGAAATGTAAACTCTTCACACTGGTGGTGGGATTGTAAAACGGTGCAGCCTCTACGAAAAGCAAAATATAGGTTTCTCCAAAAGTTAAATAGAACTACCATAGGATTCAGCAATCCCACTTCTGGGTATACAGCCAAACAAATTGGAAACAGGACCTCATAGAGATATTTGCACACTAATTTTAATTGAGCATTACTCACAATAGCCAAGATGTGGAGGCAAACTAAATGTAAATGGATGAATGGATAAAGAAAATGTCATATATACATACATACATATATATACAAACACACTTAAACACACATACAAATAGAATATTATTCAGCCTTTTAAAATGAAGGGAAATTCTGTCACATTGAACCTGGAGAACATTGTGCTAAGTGATATAAGCCAACAACAAAAAGACAGATACTGCATGATTCCACTTATAGGAGGTATCTAAAATAGTCAAACTCATAGAAACAGAGAGTAGAATAATGGTTGCCAGGCGCTGGGAAAAAGGGAACATGTTTGCTGTTCAATGGATGCAGAGTTTCAGTCACGCAAGATGAAAAAGTTGTAGATATGCTATACAACAATGTGCATATAGTTAACAACATTGTGCTATACACTTAAAAATTTAAGAGAGTAAATTTATGTTATGTGGTTTTTACCAGAACAAAAATTTCATTTTCAAAAGGAATTAAAATTAAATCATTTAATGTATTACAGATGTCTCATTTTATTTTTGAGGAAATGAGATCACAAGAGAAAAATGACTTGGTTCAATTCACATGACTAAATAGAAAAAAAGCTGGGGAAAGAACTCCAATCTTGGTGCCCTCAGTCCATTGCCCTTTCTGGTGCAACATCAAGTCTAAGTTAAATCAGTGGGCCCCAGAGGGCAAGCCCAATTCTGACACATTTGGGAAGAATGATTTCTCTAAATATTTCTCTCCCTTAGCCTTTACAGGTAGCTGGCATTCAGCTAACCCAAGCTGATGTGCCAACAGGATCAGATTTAACTTCGATAACTGGTGAATGCCTCATCCACCCACAGCTTCCTGTATTTCAGGATTTCCCAAAATTCACAGGTACGTATAGCAGTATCATGTTCTGAGCTGGTACCATTTCCAAATGAGAGTTAAAGGCAGCACACAGTGTTATGGAGTTAGATATGCAAAGGTGAGTATGTGTGAGGGAGACATAGTCAAGTGGCTGCAACAGTGTATGTGCATAATTACCTTTATTTTCTTTCACAACTGTATAAAGGTATTACATCTAATAGCATATATATATATATAATTTATTTATTTATTTATTTATTTTTTTAGATGGAGTCTCACTCTGTCACCCAGGTTGGAGTGCAGTGGCGCACTGCAACCTCTGAACGTCTGCCTCCCAGGTTCAAGCAATTCTCCCGGTCTCAAACTCCTAACCTGAAGTGATCCATCCACCTAGACCTCCCAAAGTGCTGGGATTACAGACATGAGCCACTGCACCCAGGCTTATATGTGATAACTTTTATTGATAAATGAACACACAAGTACATGTTTGTAAACCTATGTATTTATTATATTCTTTAGATTGGTATTTCCCTATCTGGATCAAGATAGGAGGGCTCTCTAAATTCTCTGCCACAGATGCAGAGGGACAAAGGAGTGGGTCAGGGCTGGATGCCTGGGCCTGACACAATCAGAATTTACCCCAGTGCTTTATGGGCTGGAGGTAGAGAAATGGTGATCTGGAACTTGATTTCCTTCTGAAACAGAACCTAGCCTTTGGATTAGACAGTTCTGCATTCAATTTCCAACCACTCTGTTTATTTGCTGTGTGACTTTGGGAAGGTTACTTGATATCTGTAAGCCTCCTTTTCCTCTTTTAGGAACCACAGTAAGATTTTCCTCCTATGGGATCATCAGGTGAGTTGGGTGAGACAATACATGTCAGGTGCCAATCCCAGTGTCTGGGATTGACTTCAAAGTCATTTTCACTCCAAAGCACGCCACAAAACTTAAAAGCTAAGTCCTGATGAACAAAATCAAGCTATCCATTACTTACTGAGATCTTTGTGTGTACAATTATACATATACAACTAGCGGGGGCTCCTGAGAGTGACCTGGGAAAGAATAGTTGTGGTGTCCAGTTGGTGACCCACCATGGAGCAGGATGTTTGGAATTACAGCCTTGCCCCATAGAGTTTTTTCCCACTTTTAAACTCATTTATACAAAATGTGTGATTGATTTTCTACTCTGTCTTGCCACTATAATTATTTACTCTGGGAGAAAATTAGCATTTTATATGTGACTCATATAACGATTTGTTTGAAACTCACCCAATGGTACTGATCTCATAGCTGTTTCATTTCTAACTCCAGCTCCCTCATCCTTGTTTAATCTTTCAAGAAAACATCTGAGGTGTATTTGAGAGTGGAGAGAAAAAACTGCGTACATGATTATAGCAACATTGCCTTAAATTTTTCTTGAGTTGTCCTTATCTCAATGTGTCTCTGTCTTCAAAACTCTCCTTTCCCGTTCTCCTCATTGCTCCCCAATTTTTCTAAACCTCCAACACACATAATGTTTGTCTTTTACCTGTCTACCTGTCTTCTTTCCTTCTTTAATAATTAAATGTAAATCTCACCTTTATGTAAGTAATTATCTAAGTAATACATATATACTTCACATTACAAAAATTCAGACAATTCAGATAATCAAAATGGCACTGTAAATGTCAACCCTTAGTCCCAGTCTCCTTTCTGGAGATAACCATGGTTATTAGTTGATATGGACTTTGATATCTTTTTCTCTGTAATTATTGTTAGGTAACATAAAATTGCTGCTTTTGTAGGTCACAAATGACCAAGTATCATTGCACATAATTACATTTATTTTCTTTCACAAATGCATAAAGGTGTTACATGCAATAACTTTTTATTTTATAAGATTCATCTATCTATCTATCTGTAGAGGTGTAGAGTGTCATTTTGTGGATTTAAAAAACATAAATAGAATAATATTACACATATTTTATTGCAGTTTATTTTTTCCAGCACAGCAATATATCCTGGATATCATCTAGGTCAGTACATGTATCTCTACCTTATTCTTTATAACAACTTGTCAAACTCTTTAGAATGGATCACTTATTTAATCTACCTATCTACCTACCTACCTATCGATTTATCATCTATCTATTTATCTATTACTATTTTAAATCCTACAATACTTGACTATATCTCCTTGCTTACGTGAGAATATTAAACACTTATTTTATAAAGCAAATGCTTAAAGACACAAATTAGAAATAGGTTAGGTGTCATTCCCTATAGAATTAGTACTTGACATTGTCCTAATTATTAATAGTGGATATTTGCCTAGAAGCACCCTATCTTGGTTTAACATGTTTTGATCTGGCTTCGGGACACACCTTCCAGCTTTGTGTGTCTCTGCTATTTGGCTGTTAGAAGCTCTCCTTGGGATAACTATCTTTCTTATAATAAACACAGAAACATAATCCTAGAAGCCAGATTCTATGCTTCTTGAATACACGATCTGCTCCATCATGCCGTAGGATTTAAATGACTGACCTTCATGCTTCAAACTTTTCTATCACAAATAGCCCACCTTTTGTATTTTTCCTAACCGCAGACACTTCAGAATTTAAAAGATTTCTTTTTGGCTACCAAACAGAATATATTAATCAATACATTTGATTTTATAAATACTTATCATAGGTACAGAAATATATAAATCTGTCTGATTGGCATGAGTGAACAAATGTGTTGCTGAGTTACTGTGAGTCCAGTTCAAAGTTAGGAAATGTCATAGTTGTGTCTGACTCAGATCCTTATTGAAGGTTAATCTACTATTTCATAAGGCTATTCAAAAGATGAAAGAAAAGCTCCGGGTCTCCTACTGCTTGTGCTAAGTAAATAAAAGCTGGGGCTTCTCATAGCCTAGCATGGAATCTCAAAGAAACACAGTCTGCTAAATGAAAGGGATTCAAGCATTTTCCATGCTTTTAAAATCTCTTTTAAAACATCTATGAGGACAGAATTTATATCCCACAGCAAAATTTTCATTTCCCATTCCTTTATAAAATTGTGTTTTCTGTTGGTTCAACATATCCAAATCAGTAAACGTGATTCACCACATAAACAGAATTAAAAACAAAAACCACATGATCATCTCAATAGATGCAGAAAGGGTTTTTAATAAAATTCAACATCCTTTCATGTTAAAAACCCTCAACCAATTAGGTGTTGAAAGAACATATCTCAAAGTAATGTGAGCTGTCTATGACAAACCCACAGCCAACATCATACTGAACAGGCAACAGCTAGAACTATTCCCAGTGAGAACCAGAACATGACAAGAATGCCCACTCTCACCACACCTATTTGACATAGTACTGAAAGTTTCAGCCAGAGCAATCAGGCAAGAGAAAGAAATAAAAGGCATCCAAATAGTAAGAGAGCAAGTCAAACTATCTCTCTTTACAGGTGATATGATTCTAAACCCAGAAAACCCCGTAGTCTCTGCCAAAGGGCTCCTGGAACTGATAAATAATTTCAGTAAAGCTTCAGGATACAAAATCAATGTGTAAAAATCAGTAGTATTTCTATACACCAATAATGTTCAAGCTGAGAGCCAAATCAGGAACACAATTTCGTTTACAATAGTTACACAATAGATAAAACACCTAGGAATACAGCTAACCAAGGAGGCAAAAGATCTCTATGATGAGAACTACAAAACATTGCTGAAAGAAATCAGAGATGACACAGACAAATGGACAAACTTTCCATGTTCATGGATAAGAAGGATCAATATTGTTACGATGACTGTACTGCCCAAAGCAATTTACAGATTTAATGTTATTGAATTTACCACCATCATTTTCCACAAAATTAGAAAAAAGCTATTCTAAAATCCATATGGAACAAAGAAAGAACCTGAATAGGCAAAACAATCCTATGCAAAAGGAAGAAAGCCAGAGGCATCACACTGTCCAACTTCAAACTATACTACAAGGCTACGGTAATCAAAGCAGCACAGTAATGGAAAAAAAAAAAAACAAAAAACAGACAAGTAGATCAACAAAATAGAATAGAGAACTTAACAATAAAGCCACACACAACCACCTGATCTTCAACAAAGCTGATTTTTTATAACAAACAACCGGGAAAGAACTCTCTATTCAATAAACAGTGTTGGGATAACTGGCTAGCCATATGCAGAAGAATGAAACTGGACCCCTTCCTTTCACTATACACAAAAATTAACTCAAGATGGATTAGAGACTTAAATGTAAGACCTAGAACTATAAAAACCCTAGAAGAAAATCCAGGAAATACTATTCAGGACATTAGCCTTGGCAAAGAATTTATGACTAAGAAGTCCCCAAAAGCAATTGCAATAAAACCAAAAATTGACAAGTGGTATCTGAGTAAACTAAAGAGCTTCTGCACAGCAAAAGAGACTATCAACAGAGTAAAAAGACAACCTAGAGAATGGGAGAAAATATTTACAAAACATGCATCCAGTAAAGTCCTAATATCTGGAATCTATAGGATGCATAACAATTTAACAAACAACAATCATATAACCCCATTAAAAAATGGACAAGAGACATGAACAGACATGTCTCAAAAGAAGACATACAAGTGGTCAACAAACACATGAAAAATGGTCAGCATCACTAATAATTAGATAAATGGAAATCAAAACCACAGTGAGATACCATCTTACACCAGTCAGAATGGCTACTATCAAAAGTCATAAAATAACAGATGTCAGTGAGGCTGTGGAGAAAAAGGAACTCTTATACACTGCTGGTGGGAATGTAAATTAGTTCAGCAAGTGTGGAAAGAAGTGTAGAGATTTCTTAAAGAAATTAAAATAGAACTATCACTTGATTCAGCAATCCCGTTACTGGGCATATATCCAAAGGAAAGCAAACTGTTTACCATAGAGACCCATGAATTTGTATGTTCATCATAGCACCATTCACAATAGCAAAGACATGGAATCATCCTAGATACCCATCAACAGTGGACTGTGTAAAGAAAATGTGGTACATATATACCATGGAATACTATGCAGCCATAAAAACCAAAATCATGTCCTTTTTAGCAACATGGATGCAGCTGGAGACCATTATCGTAAGCGAACTAATGGAGGAACAGAAAATCAAATACCACCTGTTCTCACGTATAAGCAGGAGCTAAATATTGAATACATGTGAACACAAAGGTAAGAACAATAGACACTGGGGATTAGTTGAGGGGGCAGAGTGAGAAGGAGTGAGCATTGAAAAACTATCTATGAGGTACTAACTACACACACTACCTGAGTGACAGGATTATTTGTATCCAAAACCTTAGCAACACGCACTTTACTTATCTAACAAACTCGCACATGTACACCCTGAACCGAAAAATAAAAGTCAGGAAAAAAAAACTTATTTCTCATTTCTTTTGCTCTTAAGATCTCTCAACCCATTGCTGTCATGAAGACTTTCTCTTTGCCTCTCAAATTCAACTCAATACAAGCTTCCTCCACACTCACCCCTACATGGTTCTTGATTTTCTTGTCCCTCATCTCTCCCTCACAATATAAGACAGCAGTGTGTGGGCAGCATGGACTCATGGTTGTTGGAAACATGTGCCCATGGAAGAGAGAAATAAGGATACAGAAAATTCTAATCAGAAACTAGACATTGCAACACTGAGCATAAAATTCCAAACGCTGACATTCCAACACTGAGCACAAATTTCCAAATGTTTTCTTACACACACCCATTTCTGTTTCAAATAAGTCCCAGTCATAAGTCAGTTATGAGGCTACATCTATAAAGATGTGTCAGAGTCGCTCTTTTCAGTAAGTATCTCATTAAGTCCCTGCTAAGGAAGGCCTCCTGGAATGGGTGAAGCTTGTGCCAGGTGAGTCAGACTTGGAGCCTGTGCTCAGACACTCTCAGTCTAGTTGTTAAGTAAGACATATAAATAATTTACTATACTATAAGATGAAGTGGAGCAAGACTACCCTGAAAGTTGAAAGGAAGATGGATTTATTCGGACCATGAGAATTAGGAAAGCCTTCAGAGGAGGATTTTGTGCTAGGGTTTGAAGGACGAATAGGAATTTTTAAAGTATTTTTTTTTTTTGCATATAAAGAAATACATGCTCACTACATGTTTAAAAAATATAAAAAAATAATGAATAAAATTAAAATAACTTACAGTATCTACACTAGAGATAATCAACATTTGTATTTGGCATATATACTTCTAGTCTTTTTAACGAACATGTATATACACACATACATGTGTATTTATATTATTCCTTAGTAGAATTGGAATTACAGGCTGGGTGTGGTGGCTCACGCCTATATCCCAGCACCTTGGGAGGCCGAGGCAGGCAGATCATGAGGTCAGGAGTTTGAGACTAGCCTGACCAACATGGTGAAACCCTATCTCTACTGAAAAATAAACAAAAATTAGCCAGGCATGGTGGCGGGCACCTGTAATCCCAGCTACTTAGGAGGCTGAGGCAGGAGAATTGCTTGAACCTAGGAGGCAGAGGTTGCAGTGAGTTGAGATCAAACTACTGCACTCTAGCCTGAGCAACAGAGTGAAACTCTATCTCAAAAAAAAAAAAAAAAGAAAGAAAGAAAGAAAAGAAAAGAAAAAAAAAGAATTGGAATTATAAGGTATGCACCCTTTTTTAACCTACATTTTTCCATTCTTACACTGTAGAAATATTTTCAGGGGGCTAAACATTTTGAAGTTTACAGTTAAAGATCTAGTCACTCCTATCATATGCATGTATCATAATTTATACATTTTTATATTTTTAAAATAAATTCCCTTTGGTTGGACATTTAGATTGCATACAACGTGAAAGAATTATAAACAAACAACATTAGACATAGTCGTACTCATCTCTGAACTATCCTCAGGATAAATTCTTAGAAGTGGAACACAGAGATAAAGATTTAGATATTCACAAGCATTCTGGTATCTTTTGCCAAATAGTCTTCCAGAAAATCTATCCTCAACCGTACTCCCATATGCATGGGTGAGCATGACTATGAGAAAGATTTTGCTGGTTAGAGACAAACACTTCAGTTTATTGAACTACATGGACAAGCATGACTTGAGCTCAACATATTTGGGGAACAATAAGGATCCCACTATAAAAGAAGCAAAGGGTACATGGCAGATGTGGCAGGAGGTGAGCATGGAGAGATGGTTGCACGTCATGATAGGAAGGTTGAGATTTACTCTGTAGGTAATTGGGAGCTTTCAAAGAATTCAGAGTCAGAGAAGGCCCTACCTGTGTTCAGTGAGCCGTGTCTGACAGCAACATGAAGATAAATTACGCAGCTGGGAAACTGGAGGCACAGAGATGAGTTAGGGTGAAATTATAATGACTCAGGTGAGAAATGTAGACATCTGAACAGGCAGCGCCATCAGGGATGGTAGAGGACAAAATGGATATGAAATGCCTTAGGAAAGTAAAAAAATGCAATTAGATATACATTTTTCTGTTTGGGTGATGGCTGGGCTTGTTTGGATGACGATATTTTTCTGAGGCTGGGAGAGTCTGTTACAGGCAAATTGTGTCCGGGAAAGGGGTTGCTTGGGCCTGAGGGATGATGGAGGTGCTGCTCTAGTGAAAATAATGGGCTCTTTGAAGTTAGGCTTGAGTTTGAATCCTTGTTCTGCTCTTCGTTCGATCCATGACCCAAAGCCAATTCTTTACCATCTCTGACCTGAGTTTTCTCCTCTCTGAGATGGAGCTAATTCTACTCACCTTACAGTGCCATTATGAGAACTATGGATAATATGTGCCAAGCGCCCCCACTGCTACATGGAAGCTGGTTCTTTGCTTTCCCTACTAAGAGACCCAATCCATCTGCTTTATACTGCTGGAGTGAATGAGCAGCAACAAGTCCTACAAATATGATCTGGTTTCATTGAAGTCAGAAGAAAGTTGACTTTTATAACAGCTTATAAGCCTCACCCTAAGCTCTTTGTGTGTGTTATCTTTATTAATACTTACTTGCAGCAAACTTCCAAAGTAGTGCTATTATTCCCGCTTTATACAGGGAAAATGAAACTCGACGAAATCCAGACAGCCCTGCTGGAAAATGGCAGAACTAGAAGTAATACTTATGCATGAGTTAGACTCACTTCCCACAAGTCCTATTGCTGAGGCTGCAGTGGCAGGAAGAGGAAAGGATATTTACTGCTAACTCTGTAGTCAGAGAAAAGAAGTGTGTTTCCTGATGTTTTAAATCAGATCTTATTTTTAGAGAAGCCATAGAATGTGATAAACCTCTCCTTCCTATGCTGTTTCTGTGAGAAGAATATCCAAGTACTGTTTGTTGAGGCAGAGGAAAGAAGAGGTGACAGGAAGGAATAAAGAGGAAACATTATTCATTTCCCATTTTGCTTTGATTCAAGTTCTCTGAAACCGATTACTTGGAAACGTGATGCTTCAGGTGAGATAACCTGATACTTCCTAATTATCTGATGGCGTGTTAACATGTCTTAGTAGAAAATGTAGTCCTGCTGAAGAGGAGAGCACTGAATCCAACAAAACATATTTACAAACACAAATGCTGAAGAATGAAAGTGACCATGGAAAAACTCTTTCAAATATAGGTAGTATTTGATATGGAGATTTGGTGTCAGACACACTAGCATTCAATTCACAGCTTTGCAATCATCTGGCTCTGTGACCTTGGGAACGCCCATCCTGAACCTGTGTTCCTTTAGCTGTAAAGCGGAATCCTACATTTGTTTAGTGACTGTTTAGCAACAATGATATGCCATGCAATATTCTAGGCACAGGGCATACAGCAGAGAAAAAGGAAAACAAAAATCCTTTTCTAGTGGAGCTTACATTCAAGTGAGGGAGGAGGGAGAAATAATAAGTAAGGCATATAATGCTAAAACATGTAATACATTAGATACTGGTAAGTGCTAGGAAGACAAAATAAAAAGGAAAGAAAGATGTGTATTTTCATGTGGAGGAAGGGTAGTTAGAATTTTAGGATGTCCAGGGCAGGTCTCAATGAGGAAGTGATTTTTTAAAGTAAAGAGACTAAGGAAGTGAACGAACGAGCTATGCAGATGGCTGGAGATGATAGCAGGTGGTTATATAGATGAGTTTATTGTTTAAGGGAAAGTTCCAAGCTACAGATATAATTTAGAAGTCATTACCTCATAGATGATATTATAATTAAAGCCATTGAGATTGAATGAGGTCGTCAGGGAGTGATTTGTAGACAGAAAAAAATTTGGTCCAAATACTGAGCCCTACAGCATGTCAATATGTACAAGTATAAAAGAGAGAAAGTACCTGTAAATGAGACTGAGAAGGAATAGCAAGGGATGTAAGAGGACGGCCAGGTGAGTGTGGTGTCCTGGAATCAAAATGAAAATGTATTTTAAGGCAAAAAGTGCTGCTGATACACTAAATAAGTGAGATTAAGACTGAGAAAGGAAATCTGGATTCAGAAACATGGTGGTCACAGGTGTCCCTGAGAAAAGCTGTTTTGGTGGAGTGTTGGGGACAAAATCCTGCTTGGAGTGGGCTCAAGAGAGAAGGGAAGGAGAGACCGAAGAGTATGTCTAGACAACTTGTTTGAGATGCTTCGATATCAAGGGAGGGAGAGAGAAATGTGGCTATGATGGAGACAAAGTAGCATCAGGAGAGGAGTTATGTCTATTTATTGTTCTGATGGGGAAAATCGTCCCAAATATGTTTGCATGTTAGTGGAAAAAATCTAACAGGAAAAACAGATGAGGTTTCTGAATAATGAAATAGTATCTGGAGATAATTGGGATAATAATAATAACCATAAATTATAATTGATCTTTTAAATTAAATACCTACTGTGAGTCAGGTTTCTCTACTTGGCTCTTTGCATTTATTATTATCCTCTAAAATGCCCTGCTTACCATTCCCATTTCACAGACCAGAAAATTGGGGCTTGGAATGTTAGTTATCATGCTCTAGAGCAAGGGTTCTCAAACTCCAATGAGTGTGCACATCACCCGGGGATCTTGTTAAAATGCAGTTTGATTCAGTAGGTCTGAGTGGGGTCCTGAGAATCTGCATTCCTAATATGATCCCAGGTGATGCTGATGCTGCTGGACCGCACGAAGACTAAATGGAGTCTAGAAAAGATCATGTGGACAGTACTGAATTCCTGGTCTGTTTGACAAAAATCCCAAGTCCCTTTAACAGGTGCCGTGTATCCTCCCGTGATCTTGGTTAGGTTACAAATTAGAAAAACCAAAGTGAAACAGAAACCCAAGGAAACCCAAAGAGAAACCCAGGGAGGAAGGAAAATCAACATTTTTTTTTTACCTGCTGTCTTGTGGGAAGAATCCTGAGGAAAGTGGCACAGGCAGATTTGGCACACCAAAGCATATGCTCATTACTGGCCCATTGGAAGGACCAAGATTCCCTCACTGGGCCATCTCAGAAGAGTGTCTGGACCAGACCGGCTTTTTCTTCCCTTCCCTCCCCTCCCCTCCCCTCCCTTCCCGTTCCTTGCTTTTCCTTTCTCCTTTCCTTGCCTTTCCTTTCTCCTTGTCTTGCCTTGCCTTGCCTTACCTTGCCTTACCTTTCTCCTTGCCTTGCCTTTCTCCTTGCCTTGCCTTACCTTGCCTTACCTTTCTCCTTGCCTTGCCTTTCTCCTTGCCTTGCCTT
>NW_012115933.1:3610084-3617498 GCF_000951035.1 Colobus angolensis palliatus
TTTTCCCCTCTCTTCCCCCCTCCCCCTTCCTCTCTCCTCTCCTTTCCCCTCTACTCTCTCTCTTTCTCTCCTACAGTGTCCCTCTATTGCCCAGGCTGTAGTGCAGTGGTGCAATCACAGCTCACTGTAACCCCAAACCCCTGGGCTCAAGTGATTCTCCTGCCTCAGCCTCCTGAGTAACTGGGACTATAGGCATATGCCAGTGCAGCTGGATACTCTTTAAATTTTTCTTTGTAGGAATGAGGTCTTGCTGTGTTGCCCAGGATGGCCTCAAACTTCTGGGCTCAAACAATCCTCCCATCTTGGCCTCCCAAATTGCTGAGATTACAAGCGTGAGTCACCACACCTGGCCAGACAGGCTTTTCTAGTCATGATGAAGTGTCAGCTCGTCCCAGTTCATTCTCTGCCTTGGTAGTATAATATATAAAAGTTAGTCCCACATGTAGACTCCAATGGAAAAATAGCTTTATTGTGGTCCAGCTTGAAAACTTGCTCTTTGCATCAGCAAGGTGTGGTGCAAGGTGGAGCACTCAGATTTGGGAGTTAGATGTAGTCAGTTTCAAATCTGATCCGGGCCCTGCTATTTATTTAAATGCATGATCTGAGCACATTTTGAACCTCTAGGGTGGTGCAAAAATAACTGCAGTTTTGCCATCACTCAATGGCAAAAAGTACAATGACTTTTGCACCAACCTAATATATTCTCATCGCTAAAATGGAGATTATGCTCTCTAATTTACAAATAAGCAGTACTGCGTCATGGTTAAAAGCATAGCCATTGGAAGAATTAATATAAGAGCTTAAATCTTAATACTATGGTTTCCCAGTTGTGTTTTTAACTCCCATAAGCTTTAGTGTTTCTCATCTGTACAATTGGGAGATTAACCTTACTTCCTAAGAGTGGTGTTCAAACAAATGAGATCTTTTATGTAGAGATCAATAAACGTTAGCTCTTGTTATTAATATTAAATGCTATTTTTACAGGGCTTTTGTGAGAAGTGACTGAGACACAGATGTGAAAACACACAGCACAGCATCTTTCATGGAGGAGGCACCCTGTACATCTTTGTGTTCCTTTCCCCCTAATTTCTGGGGTTATTGGATGAAGTTTGTTAATAGAAAACAATTTTAAAAGAAGTATCTTAAGTATCCAGAATCTAGAAATAAAATTAATTTAACCTTTAGCCTGAAGCATAACTGAAGAACAGAATAAATTCAAAGGAATCATAAAGATTTTTTTTTCCCCTTGGGCAATCGGGAATACCAGAAGGATGAAGTAAAGCGATCTTGCAGAAGTGTCTGTCAGTGCACTTTATTCAGGCTACCTTGAAATACCACTATTTCAACTCCTAGGTCTCCAAATATTATATGGAAAGACATATTTAGTATTTAAAAATCTACTTTGAAGAATTAAAAATCATTAAAATTCATGTAAGAGCATAATCTGATTTTATCACTAATGACTGCAAGCAACATATTATTTTAAGATTTTTTTTTTTTTTTTTTTTGAGACAGAGTCTCGCTCTGTCGCTAGGCTGGAGTGCAGTGACTCAGTTTCGGCTCACTACAACCTCTGCCTCCCAGGTTCAGGCAATTCTCCTGCCTCAGCCTCCTGAGTAGCTGGGACTACAGGTGTGTGCCACCACACCCAGCTAATTTTTGTATTTTTAGTAGAGATGGGTTTTCACCATGTTGGCCAGGATGGTCTTGATTTCTTGACCTCGTGATCTGCCTGCCTCGGCCTCCCAAAGTGCTGGGATTACAGGCATGAGCCACCATACCTGGCCCTAAGATGATCTTTTTTTAAAATTTAATTTTTATTTGTGTATTTCACTGTAGTGCTATGACAACAAAATGACATCTGTGTACCAGAGCATATGTACATCAACAGTAAGACATAATTTTTCATTACATCACTGCTAGAATATTTAGCTTTGTGTAGGAGACATATAAGCATGTAAGATGGCCACACCAAATAATTTTCTGTTTTTTTCTTATATTATCTTTTTTTTTTATCAATAATACTTTATCAACTTCACTGTTAACAGAATTGTAAATTATCTGGGTGATAGGGTGTGTGGAGAAGATTAACTGTGTTATACTGTAATAGTTGCTAGAATAATCTCACACATACCAATAAGAAACTGCCACCATAACTAAGGGCTAGTTACTGTTGTTAGTTGCACAATGATAAAGTTCTCTTGAAAATATTGGTTAGCCCATTTATGCGTGAAAAATGCCCTTTCCACTTATACACAGGAAAAAAATATTCAGAAAGTTACTTTTGGCCTTGCTATGTCAAAAAAGTCAACTGTACAAAGATCTACGTGTTAAACCTACAATTATAATTTTAAAAGTCTATTAAAGACAAAAATGTCATGCATTTTTACTATCAATTATGCAGAGGCTTTAAAACTGTTGCAAGACCATATAGTATATATTAGCTTTTATACTGCTAATGCACAACTAACAGCAAACTTGATTAGATTAATAGAAATCTGCCTTAATTACACGTTTATATATCACACTAGAGACAAATGCCACAAGATCTGCAGAAACATTCCGTTCTGAGCACTTGAATGGCAGGATAACTTTTTGAGTTGTAGTGCTTCACATATAGAAAAACAAAAGAAATTCTGCAGTCTCACGTTACAAAAAAAAAGTACTGCTGTAAAATATTAAGAAGGGGTAAAGGATATCATCTATAACACAAACTAACTTACAACTAGTGTCAAAAAGCAAACAAAATCTGTAAATAAAAGTATCAAAATACACAGAGCAACTGAAGCACAAATCCCGCATTAAATACAGTGAAGATTTAATAAGACAACGCCCTAGTTAACAAAAGACACAAAAGTAGGGTGGAGAAGCTGGGGCAACCAGAAAATAAAATCAAAATAATGAGAAAAAATCAGAACTGCTGTTTCCTGCCTAGTCAGAGCACATTCTGTTTTGTGTGTGTGTGTGTGCGTGCATGTGTGTGTGTCTTTCCATTCAAATAATATGTAACACTGTATATTTTTAATATCATAGAAAAACTCGGTTCTTCCATGAAATCCTTTAAATTCTTGATAAATTTTTCAATGTAGACATTATTATGAATGACAAACAGCCAACAAATGGGCACCTTTTGTTTTTTTAACACTGAAGATTTACAGGCACCTTTTAAAAGTTATCACAATCTTTTCTGTCTTTTTTTCCCCTCGGCTTCAAATCCATCAACTCCATCACTATCCCTTTTTCGTTTCCCGTTGTTGTGGATGTTAAAATGTTGGCTCATTTGTGATAATGGATCCATGTCTATAATTTTGTACATCTGGCGGAATGCAAGGAGTCTGAATGCAAACTGTGCACTGGATGTGATGTCTTCACACTGCTGGTCAGTCATTGTTGCCAAGGTATCAAAGGGATCCTTTTCACAAAGATCCAGAAGCCCAGGACTACCTTTAAAAAATAATCCCTGAAGAAATGGACTCAAAAACTCTTCTCAGTGCATCCCTAGGGCCTTGAGGGCTGGAAGCACTGCTGATTGCTTTCTCTACTAATAACTCCACAGTTGCAGAAACTTTATCAACTATTTCATCTTCTTAAAGTGCCTAGCCATTATATGCAAAGCATTGTAACCAAAATAAAATTAACATGGCTCTGTCTCCCAAGAAATTGCAGAAATGAGGAGGTTACGAATAAGTAAAGAATGAGGTAGAAAATAGAAAATTTCTTAAGCCAAATGTAAATACACTAAGAGCTCAGAGAAAAAGTTTTTCAAGGAAATTCATAGGATAAACACGTAACTTCAGTCTTAAGGGTTAGATAGGATACAGAAATGAACCATCAACATTCACTCAATTTGCAAACTTGGATTTATGAATTCATGTGTACTAATTAGACTAACTCTTTGAGGCCCAGGAGTTTTTGGAGATAAAGATCCTTATTTAGTAATTACAAGTGACTTCCACTGTGGAGAGATTCCAAGGAGTTAGGTACTATGCTCAGAATAATCTTCTGTAACGCTGTCCTTCTGAGAAGGAGAATGAAATGAATTTCTGACATGCGCACATAAGAGCATATCAGTCACATGATTGTACTTGTCTCCAAAACAGCAAGCTGTTTCTCTCCTCTATGCTTGTGCTCAGGCTGTTCCTTCTGCCAAGAATGTCCTTTCCCTACTTTTTTTTTTTCCCCCTTCAACATTTATTTTAAGTTCTGGAGTACATGTGCAGGATGTGCAGGTTTGTTACATAGGCAAACTTGTGCCATGATGGTTTGCTGCACAGATCATCCCATCACCTAAGTATTAAGCCCAGTGTCCATTACCTACTCTTCCTAATGATCTTCCTCCCCAACCCCTCCCTCCAACAAGCCCCAGTGTGTGTTGTTCCCCTCCCTGCGTCCATGTGTTCTCATCATTCAACTTCCACGCATAAGTGAGAGTATGCAGTGTTTGGTTTTCTGTTCCTGCATTAGTTTGCTGAGATAATGACTTCCAGCTCCATCTATGTCCCTGCAAAGGACATAATCTCATTCCTTTTTATGGCTGCATAGTATTCCATGGTGTATATGTACCACATTTTCTTTATCCAATCTATCACTGATGGGCATTTGTGCTGATTCCATGTCTTTGATATTGTGAACAGGGCTGCAATGAACATACACATGTATGTTTCTTTATAATAAAATAATTTATATTCCTTTGGTTGTATATCCAGTAATGGGATTGCTGGGTCAAACGATATCTCTACCTCTAGGTCTCTGAGGAATCATCACACTGTTCTCCACAATTGTTGAGCTAATTTATACTTCTGCCAACAGAGTAAAAGCATTCCTTTTTCTCTGCAACCTCAGCAGTATCTGTTGTTTCTGGACTTTTCAATAATCACCATTCTGACTGGTGTGAGATAGTATCTCACTGTGGTTTGGATTTGCATTTCTGTGATGATCAGTGAGGTTGAGCTTTTTTATTTTCGTATGTTTGTTGGCCTCATGAATATCTTCTTTTGAGAAGTGTCTGTTCATGTCCTTTGCCCACTTTTTAATGGCCTTCATCTTCTTCCTAACCTGGGCAACTCAACTTAGTGGCTACCTGCCGACACACGTGACTTCACAGAGAGAACCATGTCCCTCTTGTTAGTGCTCCTGTAACTCCCTGGGATGATGTCTGCCCTCAGACTAACCTTATGGTACTGAAGATGGAGTTTATCATTGCCTGACTTCTTACTGTATCATGAGCTCCTGACCTTTGCTATCCCTTCTGTGTTGCTTCGCAGGCACCACAATCTGACACTATCTGTCTTTTACTGGGCAAATGTATATTCTGTGATTAATGGACATTTTTGGATTTATCTCTATAGTTTTGTTTTGTTCTATTTAAACTGTTTTTCTATGCCTTATTTTAAAAATCTTCCTGAGTTAAAAATCTTCCTGATTAAAAAAATTATTTTTACTTCTCATTGTGGCTTGAAGCCGTACATTTTATTTCTACTGTAGTCTATTTTGGTGGCTAAACTTAACATTTTAAAAACGTATACTTCACTTTAGAAAGTCAAGTAAATGAACATCTGTACTCTTCCTAAACAGTTCAATGCCCTTAATATCTCTTTTTTTCCTTGAGATGCAGTCCCACTCTGTGGCCCAGGCTGGAGTGTAGTGGCGGGATCTTGGCTCACTGCAAGCTCTGCCTCCCGGGTTCACGCCATTCTCCTGCCTCAGCCTCCCGAGTATCTGGGACTACAGGCGCCCGCCACCATGCCTGGCTAATTTTTTTGTATTTTTAGTAGAGATGGGGTTTCACCTTGTTAGGATGGTCTTGATCTCCTCACCTCGTGATCCACCCACTGTGGCCTCCCAAAGTGCTGGAATTACAGGCGTGAGTCACCATGCCTAGCCTGTCCTTAGAATCTTAATGCAATGATGCTTTAGATCTCATCACTCAAATGTGGCATATCATTGCCTAATATTGCAGTTCATTTTATTATTATTGTATGTTTATTTTAAAATGAAATTTACTTTTGCCAAAGAGCGACAGACTATATATGAATGGGTTTAATTTTGAGCTATTTTGTACCATTCATCTATTGATATATAATATATCCACAATAAAATTTATCAATTTTAAGTATACAAGTTTACAAAGGTATGCAATCATTTAATCACTACCACAGACATAGCATAGAATATATCTTTACCCAGCACAGTTTCTTTATGCTCATTGCAGTCAATACCCATTCATCATGGTCCCAGGCAACCACTGATCTGCTTCCTACCACTACTGATGAGATTTGTCTTTTCTAGAGCTTCACAAAAATTAAATAACACATTATGTATTGTTTTATGTCTAACTCCGTTCACATAGTTTAATGTTGTTGAGAGCCATCCATGATGTGTGTATCAACTTTTTTATTACCAAGAATTCCATGGTAAGGATATACCAATACCACAACTATTTTTATTCATTAATCAATTGATAAACATTTGGGTTATTTTCAATTTGGGGATATTATGAATAAGGCTGCTATGCATTTATAAACAATTTTTTGAGTGGATGTAAGTATTTCTCTTGGATAATTACCTAGAAGTTGAATTGCTGAGTTGTATTGTAAGTGTATTTTTTTAAAAAAACATTATCACTATAATTCTAATCAGTTCACATATTAATATTACATATGCTTTAAAAAATACAAATATTTTCAAAGCTGTGTTATATACTATGATATCAAGAGTGTGGAGGTAAGTTAGGTAAATGTATGTTTATTTTTATGAGAAAATTCTAAGGTGTTTTTAAAAGTTAGTTGTACCATTTTGCGTCTCCACCTGCAAAATATGAGAGTTCCAGTTTCTCTACATCCTCATTAATCCTTGGAATTACCAGTCTTTTTTATTTTAGCTGTTCTGTGGCTGTATGGTGGTACATTGTCATTTTAAAATTAAAATTTCCTCAAGACTAGTCATGTGGAGAATCTTTTTGTGTCCTATGGACATTCATATACTTTTTTTTTTTTTTTTTTTGAGACAGAGTATCACTTTGTCGCCCAGGCTGGAGTGCAGTGGTGTGATCTTGGCTCACTGCAACTTCCACCTCCCAGGTTCAAGCGGTTCTCATGCCTCAGCCTCCCGAGTAGCTGGGATTACAGGCATGAGCCACCACGCCCGGCTAATTTTTTGTATTTTAGTAGAGACAGGGTTTCACCATGTTGGCCAGGCTGGTTTCGAACTCCTCAACTCCTGTGATCCACCTGCCTCAGCCTCCCAAAGTGCTGGGATTACAGGTATGAGCCACCACACCCGGCCTCATATACTGTCTTCTATGAAGCATCTATTCAATTTTTTGTACATTTAAAAATTTGTGGGGGGACGGAGCAAGATGGCCGAATAGGAACAGCTGCAGTCTCCAACTCCCAGCGCGAAGGACACAGAAGAC
>NW_012115933.1:3623348-3656833 GCF_000951035.1 Colobus angolensis palliatus
CCGTCTCTACTAAAAAAATACAAAAAACTAGCCGGGCGAGGTGGCGGGCGCCTGTAGTCCCAGCTACTCGGGAGGCTAAGGCAGGAGAAGGGCGTAAACCCGGGAGGTGGAGCTTGCAGTGAGCTGAGATCCAGCCACTGCACTCCGAAGTTTTATAATTTTAAATTCTAAGTGTAAATTTGGGATTTCTATAGAGTTAATTGTTGTGCATGGTGTGAGGTAAGGGTTGAAGTTTGTTGTTTTCCATATAGAGATTTAAAGTTGTCAGCACCATTTGTTAAAAAGACAGTCCTTTCTCCTTTTCCTCATTTCCCAACTGGTCTAAAGTTAAATGATTGTACATATGTGTGCTTCTATTTCTGGACTTTCCTCTACTCCATTGACCTATTTGCTCATTCTGACATCAACACCACACTCTATTTCTGTACTTTTACAGTTAACTTTTAATCAGGTATATACATCTTGCTCCTTTGTCCTACTTTTTTCTAAACAGTTTAGGCTCCTCGGGGGCTTTTTAAATGCCATTTAAATTTTAGAATCAGCTTTTCAGTTTCTAAAAAAAAAAATCCTGCTAGATTTTTGATTGAGATAGTGATCTAATTTTACTTTTTAAAAGTATAGATAACAATTTTCCCAGCACACTTAAAAAAAAAACTATCCTCCCTGACTTTCACAGCCACATATAGTATACATCAAGGGTACATACACATATGCATTCGTTTTCTAGGCCGTCTATTGTTTCATTCACACTTTTATGTTTTTATTCCACTAATAATACATGGTTTTAATAATCACAATTTTATAATAATTCTAGCTATCTAGTAAGGTCCATTGCCCTTCCTTGCTCTTTGATTTTTAGAAATGTTTTGACCATTTGTAGCATTTTTACTTTTCACATTACATTACCAGTTTCTAAAAAATAAATGCTCCCAAAACAAAAAACAAAAACCTGTTTGTATTCTGATTGGAATCATTTTGAATTCTTAGATGAATTTGGGAAAGAATGAATATCTTTATAGTATTATATCTTCTAATGCATTGAACCTGTTTTTTCTCTTAATTAATTTAGGTCCTTAAAACCACTTTTGAATAAGGTTTTAATTTTCCCCCATAAATATCTTACACGTTTTTTGTTAGCTGTACTATTAGGTACTTTACATTTCTGGAAGTTATTGTAAATGACAGTATTTTTTCTTAAAATTACAGTTTTTGTGTGTTGTATAGAAATGGAAACAATTTATTATTCTGACTTTACAATTAGCTAAACTCTTATAAATTCATTTTTTTCCTTTTTTAAAATTTTCCCAGCCACTTAATCAGTCTGATAAATTCAAATCATTTTAAAGATTCCTTGGGTTTCTAAGATTATAAATTTATCATTGAATTAAAGAGATTTTATTTTGTCCTTTCTAATCTATAGGCTTTTTTTTCTTACTGCATTGGCTAGGACTTCTAATACAATGTTGAAAAGAAAATATAGTGATAAAAAGTACCCCTGTTTCATGGTGATCTAAAAGGAAAAGCTTTCAGCACTTTACTATTAAATGTGTTTACTTTACCTATCCTTAGTGACGGACTGACCTAAGTCTGTTTGGTCAGGTACAAGGTTTAGGACAGGTTATATAAGCTGTTTTGAATCTGCTTATAAATACATATTTGCTTAATAAATTTCTGTAATTGTGGTCAAAATTGGTTTTAGATTTATTTTATTTATGTGTGAGAATGTTGACTTTTATCAGAAGGTTTTCTGCATTAAGTTGATCAAATAATTTTTCTTCTTTATTAATGTAGTAAATTACACTAATTGATATTTTAATATTAATCCAACTTTATCTTCCTGGGATAAACAGAACTTGGTCATCACATTAATTGTTATTGAATTATAATAAGTTTTACATTATACATTACTATATTTAGTTATATAATATTTCATTTAGAATTTTTGCATCTTTCTCCGTAAGTAGGATTGACCTGTAATTCTTGCTCTGTCACCTAGGCTGGAGTGCAGTGGCGCGATCATAGCTCACTATTTTGAAATGTCAAAAGCTGGCTCCCCAAACGTTACCAACACAACCTTTGATAAGACAAAGACGACAGTTTGATGAGACAAATGCTCACAGCAGTAAGAGAATACTAAATCTGCAAAGCTTTAGCAGTGTCTCTGAAGAGCAGAGGTAAGGGCAAATTTATTGAATTGGAAGATTGATTTAAAAAGGCTCTTTCAAAGGTGGTGGAAGCCAGCTAATTAGGATTGCGTAAACATCAAGATATAACTGTTCAGCACAGGGGAAAAGACTGGGAAGGATTCAAACAACTGTAGAGTGCAAACTGTTTGTTGATGTTTACCATTGAAGAGTTACTGGGTCTTTTAGGAACTTTCTGTAATGAATCAGAAAACTATGTGCCTGAGCAAGATACTCCTAGAAGGCAAAAGTCATGCTAATGAAGACAAAGGTATAGCACCAAGTCATGGTAACATAGCCCATAAGGTGTGGTTTTGGTTCATAGTGTTCAGGCTGAATGTAAGGTAGACAGTGTCTATTCTTTGGAGCTCTGTCAAGATTGTGCAAAATTGATAAAATGAGCTATGAAGTGCTCCCTGATTTTCTACAGTATGACATATTTTGAGTAAAATTAGAATTATGTATTATTTGAGTATTTGTGAATACTTCCCTTTTAAAATTGTCTAGGACTGGTGCTTTCTTTGTAGGAAGATTAGTTAGCTTTCATTTAATTTTCATGTTTTCTGTTCTTTAATCTTTTTTAAAAATAGATTTTATTATTATTATTATCATTATTATTACTTTTTGAGATGGAGTCTCGCTCTGTTGCCCAGGCTGGAGTGCAGTGGAGTGATCTTGGCTCAACGCAACCTCTGCCTCCCAGGATAGATCTTATTTTTTAGAGTGGTTTTAGATTCACAGCAAAATTAGATGAAAAGTCAGAGATCTCCCATATATCCTCTGGACCCTCCATACCATCCACATCCTGGACTCAACATCACACACCAGAGTACTACATTTTTTACAATTGATGAATCTACATTGATGCATCATTATCACCCAAAGTCCATAGTTTAGAGCTTGGGCAAATGCATAATGACATGTATCCAGCACAATGGTTTCACTGCCCTAAAAATTCGCTGTGCTCTCTTATTCTGATAATCTGGTAATTACTTTGCCCTGGTAATCACTGATTTTTTTTTTTTTTTTTTTTTCGTGACAGAGTCTCACTTTGTCGCTCACGCTGGATTGCACTGGTGAAATCTCAGCTCACTGCAGCCTCTGCTTCCTGGCTTCAAGCAATTCTCCTGCCTCAGCCCACAGAGAAACTGGGACTACAGGTGTGCACCACCATACCCAGCTAATTTTTGTAATTTTCGTAGAGACAGGGTTTCACCATGTTGGCTAGGCTGGTCTTGAACTCCTGACCTCAAGTGATCTGCCTACCTCGGCCTCCCAAAGTGCTGGGATTAGAGCCATGAGCCACCATTCCTGGCCATCACTGATTTTTTTTACTGTCTCCATAGTTTTGCCTTCTTCAGGATGTCATGTAATTGGAATTATTTAGCTTTCTCAGATTGGCTTATTTCACTTAGTAATATACATTTAAGGTTTCTTCATGTCTTTTCATGGCTTGATAGCATGTTTCTTTTTAGTACTGAATAATATTCCATTGTCTCAAATCACCACAGAATTTCTCTCTCTTCACCAACTGTAGGACATCTTGGTTGTGTTCAAGTTTGGCAATTTTATAATTGCCGAATCCATTTAAAGCTACTGTGAATGTCTTACGTGCAGGTTTTGTATGGACATCAGTTTTCATCTCATTTTGGGTAAATAGAAAAGAACACAATTGCTGGATCATATGGTAAGAGTATGCTTAGTTTTATATGAAACTGCCGAACTGTCTTCTAATGTAGGTGTACCATTTTACATTTTCACCAGCAATAAATAAGAGCTCCTGTTACTTCACATCCTCGCCAGCATTTGATGTTGTCAGTGCTTTGAATTTTGGCCATTATAATAGATACGTAATGATATTAATATCTTAATATTGTTTCAATTTGCATTTATCTAATGACATGATATTAAGCATCTTTTGATATGCTTATTTATCATTTACATATCATCTTTGGTGAGGTGTCTGTTCACATCTTTGTTATTATTTTTTTTGTTTTTTTGAGATAAAGTTTTGCTCTTGTCTCCCAGGATAGAGTGCAATGGCGTGATCTTGGCTCACTGCAACCTCTGCCTCCCAGGGTCAAGCTATTCTCCTGCCTCAGCCTCCCGAGTAGCTGGGATTGCAGGTGCCTGCCAGCACGCCCAGCTAATTTTTGTATATTTTAGTAGAGACAAGGTTTCGCCATGTTGACCAGGCTGGTCTCGAACTCCTGACCTCAGGTGATCCACTTGCTTCACCCTCCCAGAGTGCTGGGATTACAGGCGTGAGCCACCGAGCCTGGTCAAAATTTTTTTTTATTGTTGAATTTTAAGACTTCTTCGTATGTTTTGGATAATTCTTTATCAGATACATATTTTCCAAATATTCTCTGCTAGTCTGTTGCTTGTCTCAATCTCTTGACGGCGTGTTTTGCAGAGAAGTTTTTAATTTTAATGAAGTTTAGTTTATCAGTTATTTATTTCACAGATTGCTTCTTTGGTGTCGTATCTGAAATGTTATCATCATATCTCAAGTTGTCTAGATTTTCTCCTATGCTATCTTTTAAGGAGTTTTATAATTTTTTGTTTTACATTTAGGTCTATGATCTATTCAGTGTTTATTTTTATGAAGAGTGTAAGATGTATGTCTAGGTTTTTTTTTTATGTAGATGTTCAATTGTTTCAGCACTATTTGTCCTATTTCCTTTTAAGCTTAGCTGTGTATTTAAAAGGATCCTTATTTGATTTTTCCCATCATTTCCAGCTATTTTAAAGGGGGAGTTTTTCAGTGTATCTGTTTCATCATGGTACTAGAAAAGAAAGTCCCCTAAAAATGTTTGTTGAAATGAATGCAGCACATGACTAGAAAAAATATAGGAAATTGAATCTGTTAGGAAAAAGTAAAAGAGGAATTAGCAAATTCAGCAGTTTCCTAGTTTTATATATAATTTGATTTCCAAGATTTCATCAGTATGCATTCTGTTTTACATGAAACCACAGACACGCCATAGTGTTACTCAACCTTAGCCATGGGCATGCTTTTCTTGGGTTAGGTCCAGGTCCAACATCTGTGGTGAGTTCAGATCCTGTTTGTGGCTGGACCATGGCTGGTTGTAAGGGTGGTATGGGATCAGGAAGTGGTGTCAATCTGGCCCTCAGAAAGATACCAGAAAGTAAAAAGACCTGCCATGTTGTTCTAAAGAGAGAATTATCACTGTTAAAAGTTAATTTTCAAAAAAAGGATCAAGGATAATGGATAAAAGGATCATTGCTCTTATAGAGAAGAAAATGAACATGTGTTAAATATTTTATTTAACTCATACAGTTATAACTATGGTCATGTTCTAAGCAGTTAAAAGGAGAACTCACAAAAGCACACATTTATATTAAGTAAAGGAATACTGGAATGAATGTGCGTGAGGAGGCAACACTAATTTCTTCCTAGTTGGAGAGAGAAGCCAATTAAGCCTCTACTAGACAGGACAAAATTGCAAGGCTATAGACAAGAATTTATTTGTCGTTATTCATACTTTTCAGATTTATGAAGTGCTTTCTGCAGAATTACGTTAAGATAACCTAGAACAGTGTGCTGTAGACAACATGTAGTTTTCTGTTGAAACACAATTTTTAATTAAAGACAAATCCATTGTTTTAGGAAAATTTGTCAATCCATGAAATGAGGGTAATTTACTAAAAAGTAAGCTCCTTCTAGCCCTGTGAATCTAGTTTTCTAAGGTATGACTGACCCACAAACCTGGTTCTAAGTGAAATGGAGAAGGAAATGAGAACACTGCCCCATCTACCTGTTTCCCCTGCTGCTTCTGCCTGCTAGAACTTTCAACGACAGAGTCTCATACACCCAAACTGGTATATATTGAACGTTCTGGACTACACACATAGTAAGTGGACTCTGCATTGCAACACAGTGCAAGCACACACACAGCTGAAATAGAAGTTACAAAACAGGTACAAAACAAATTATACATTTATTATGCAGAATACTGTCTTACATTTTCTTTTACAACCAGTATTTTATAATGATGGCTGTGACCCACAAAATTAATGCTAAGACCCACAAGTGAAGTGGTTTTTAAGTTTCCCTGTGCATTACAGTTATCCTCAAAGTTCTCAGAAGACAGATGCCTGAAGTGTAATTCCCCCCAAAGAGTCTAATCCAAATGCTCTGGCTGTGGCCTGGGAATCTCTATTATTAAAAGCCTCTCTGGTGATTTGCTGTATAGTCAATATTGAGAATTATTGTCCTAAACAGATCCACACCTGCCTAACCCTTTTCTGGTTATACCTGGCTTGTATTTGAAGCTAAAAAGAGAGTTAGCAATGGAGTGTGGTAATCAGATAAATCAATCCTTGCTAAAAGGATAAAATAATCATTTTGCCATAAGGAAAGGAAAAGGGAACCTATTCTTTTAGATGATCTTTATGGAATAATTCTAATTATTGGAATTTTCAAGTATCTGACTGCCTGAGCAAACCCAAACAAAACTACCCATCATTATTTTTTCTAGCATTATTGAATATTCTTTTAAAGCCAAGCTTCTTGTATCTCATCTACAACTTCTATAATCCATTGATTATAAAAATTTATGCCCTATTTGGCCTCCTAAATTTCCTGTCTGTCATGATTAGAACTCAACTCTTCGCATCAAGCCTAGAAGTTTATTCTTGATCTTCCAGCCAACATCTTTGTGACTAGTCAAACTCAACCTCCCTGTGTTTCCATTTTTTCATCAAATAATTTAAATTATTTCCGCCTTCTCACTCTCACAGTATTATTTGATAAGATTTATCAACTGTTACAAGACATAAAACTGGTAAAAAGAAACCTAACCTTTTCAGAAACTCTCTAATTTACTTTCGTGCTTCCAGACAATAACATTTTTATAGGACATTGACTATGCTTCTGCAACTGTTTTAGAAATTGGTTTACAAAGGTAACTAGGATATAATTTTTTTCATGCCAAATTGTTCGCAGATGAAGCAATAGCCAGGGAAACAATGGCAACCCAACATGGTACTGCCAACCTAGAGTTGTCCTCCCCACATGATTGAGCTAAGGGGACTGAGTTTCCTAGGAAGCATCACTGAAGTCTTCTCAGGGAAGCCTGTTCTCAGATGCTTGGGGCTCTGAGCTGATCACACTGGTCACACACACTCATTTGAAGACACATTTGAGCACTGAAGCTGAGCAGCAGTGAGTGTAATTTTCTTTTCTCTACTAACTGTATATGGTGAGAATTTTTCTTCAACCACTGTGTTTTCTTCATCAGAATCACATTTTGATTCCAAGCTATTATATAATCTTTTAATCTTTGATGCTTTAAACAAACCAGAGATATCTTTCTTGGCAGGGATAATGACTTCTTAAAGCAGAGGGACAGGGCAAGTGATCAAACACTATCGCTCCCCTTTAAAGCCATCTTGTCTCAGAATGTTGTCTCTTACTTTTAAACCCACTCTGGGGTGGAGATTAATCAAGTCAGTTGTGCTTCCACAAAATAAAAGATGACTGGATTATGTAAGTCAGACTAAATAGTAATAAAACTTGTTTGGATGGGACTTTTGTTTAAAGACTTTAGCCATTTCATAAACAATCTTTAATTCTTTTTAAAATTTAATTTAATTCTCCACAGAGTATCTGTGTCGGCATGGAGTTGTTTTCAGAAAACATGTTTTTTTTAGATACTAATTTGAGATTAGGGTTCCATGCAGTGTCATTTGCCAGAAGACTCAGATATAACTAAATTCTACCGCTTAAGCAACAAAGATTTAATCACAGCTGAGGACCAAGGACAGGAAAAGACAAAATACCATTTAATTTAATCTCATCTAGGGTCCAAAACCATAATCCATACAGCCCTGGTAACTTGAGAAAGTGGTTTGGCTAGTGGGCTAAACAACCTCTTTCTTGTTCCTAAACCCAAATACCAGTCTAACACCCCAAATTATATTTGTCTTCCACGCTGACAAACCACTGCCCTTTAGAAGAAATCTTAGCCAGCTAACTCACTACTGAGGTGGCATAGGGTGATGGCTTAGGGTATTCTAATAGGCGTTTTCACTGATGTCATCCTACAGAGCAGTATAGAAAGGACTACTGTTTCTAAAAGTAAGCCATGAAAGGTGAAACATTTTTATTTATAATTACATGTATATTTTAACATATTTGGAAATATACGGGCAGATTATCAAACCTGTGATTTCACAAACGAGGCTGACCACATTTAAATGAAAGAAGGGAATCAATTAAAAAATGTTAAGCAAATATTAGTACAAATGGGAGGTGGTGTGGAAGCTCCAAAGCCATCATTGAGGGTTCAGGTTGTAATGTGACACTGTCTGGTTTCAAATCGTAGCTTCACTGTTTACTAAGTGTATTGCTTTGAACAAGCCACTTAGGTTTTCAAATCCTCAGTCTCCTCAGCTGCAAAATGGAGAAAATACCACCTACTTTGTAAGTTGTTATGAAGATTAAATGAACATATAAAATGCTTTGCACTGTTCCTGTCAAATAGTAAAGGCTTAGTATACATAAGACAATGCCATCATGATCATTCATATAATTACTTTCAAAAATACATCTTTACTGAGCTAATAAGAGCTAAACTTTGTCTTAGACTTGGAGACCAAAGAAATAAGTAAGACATGATCTCTATTTTCAGGATGCTGAAAGTCTTGAGATAAATAAAAAGATGTATATAAACCACTGGAAATTACTACGTGAATAATAGTACCAGTGTCTGCTGGTAAATGCTTAACAACCAGCAATCTGGGGGCAGGAGGAATACATATATATGTAGGTACAATTATTATAAATTTTACTAATAATGCTTTTCTTGTTTTTTGCTGAACTCTTGCATCCATCATCAACTTCTGGTTACAACTGACAAAAGAAGGTAGCTTTGATATGAATGGTTATTGATATCTTCATGTACATTAACGAATAAGATGAAAGTGAAAAAATAATGACATGTGTTAGAACCTCACTCATTCACCAGTTCTTGGGCGGCTTTGTTGCTGAATTGGTTTTAGAATAATAGAGGAATATTTCCTAATTGTTGGTACTGTTTACAATGTAAAAGCTAGGATCCACTTTTAAGTTTAATCTGCATAATTAACGTTTCTCCATTGCTTTCTTAGGTATAGACCAAGTATTGTCAAATTATGACCAAAAATATTCCATCATTCCAATCCACCTAGATTGTATAAAAAGTTTTACTAGAACACAAGCATATCCATTTGTTTTTATGTTGTCTCTGTTTTTAGTTGTAGCTGCTTCCAAGTTACAACTACACAGTTGAGTAGTTGCCACAGAGATCGCCTATAAAGTTTAAAATATTTATTACCTGGATCTTTATTTAAAAAGTTCATGAATCCATCGTATAGACAATTGACAAAATGATAAATCACACTCTGTTGTGTAGTGCTTGCCAATTTACATATTGTAAATACTCCAAGGCCAATTTCCAGCTACCTACATGACATCACTGAACATGGAGTTGGGAAGAGATGCACAGTAGTTCATGATTATATATTTTCACCATATAGTTATGATCAGCATAAAATAATCACAGGGACATAGATAATAGTAAAATATAGGAAAATAATCACAAAGTAATGAGTTTTAAAAATATAATTAATTTTAAGCTTATACAATTTGCTTTTTTAGAGTGGTTAGGTTTAACAACTGGCTTGCAAAATTCCTGATCATTTATAATAGGCTCTCAGGATCTGATGTAAGGTGGCTCCAGCACACCATTGTAAATAGTACCCTTGTGCATGGGGAACTACTGGTGCAAAGGGGAGGGTTGCCTTCTTTGTGGGTTTGTGTTACATTTGTCTGGCTAGTCATTAGAAAAGACTTCAAAGGGGGAAAATGGAGGAAAGTAAGAAGGAAATAATGGAGAATCCTTAAAGAATGAGTAGGAATTAGACTGAATAAATGTCCATTTCTATGAGCATTTATTGAGAACCTATAGGGATTGACTCAGAGCTAGAGATACAAAGATGAGTTAAGACACAAACTTTGTTCTTAGAGTTCACAACTAATGGAAGAGGTATTCATTCGTTCATTCAATTAATAATTTCTTGCTCCCCTACTTTGAGCTTCATGCCATGGATTTAATAGTAAAAAAGATATCACACAAAAATACTTATGATGTAAAGTATTAAATGCTACAATAGAAATACGTTTTCAAAATGTTATAAGAACATAGAGAAGGAAGGGATTAATTGTCTGGAAGGATTAAGAGCTTTTATACAAAACTTTAGGTTACATTACATATTTGCCTATCACTTTCTCCTTCCAAACTAATTGTCTCATTGTCTTTGAAAGGCTAGGGGCTTCCCATCTTTCTTGCCTTCTACTCTTCATGTGATCTGGCTGCTCTTACTCCATCTGCCTATCCAAATGTGAACCACTCCTTAAGACTCAGTTAAAATCTGACCTTCTTCCTGAAGCTTTCCCTGACCTTCCCCAGGCCACAGCTCTATGTGCCACCTCTGAGCTCCAGCAGCATTTGTTGACCATTAAGTTCTCTTAAGTATTTTTTAAATCATCAGCTGTGTGTATCAGTGTAAGATGGGGCAAACATGCCATAAACATCGCTGACATCTGAGTCAATAGATGTCAGAATTCTAGGGCTCTGGTACATATGGCTGACTGAAAAAAAAGATTTGTAAATTTTTGCAGTGTTATGAACTCTCTCCATGTTAGTGAATATAATTATTTGGCAGAATATGAACCAAAAACTTGAGGATTTAAAAAAGGGTCTGAGGCCAGGAGAAAGCTTATGGTATGGTAGGAATAAGATGGGTTTCAGCTACAAGGGGACCTGTTTTTAAATTCCTGTCCTTTCATTTCTTAGCTGTATGTCCTAGGATGAGTTATTTAACTTTTTGGAGCCTTTTTTCCTATCTCCTTGGAAGTGGGAGATAATACAACTATCTCACATGACTATTGTGAGGATTACTAGAAACATTAGGAAATTGATTCACTGATGCTCATTCTTCTGTTCTTTGTGTCTGGCACTAAGTTAGTTTGTAATATGTATTTGTTAAAAGAATGATTGAGTTAGCTCTCAGTTATTACTATGAAATAAGTTAGAAACGTCATTACACCAGGCACAGTGGCTCACACCTGTAATCCTAGCACTTTGGGAGGCCGTGGCAGGAGGATCACCTGAGGCCAGGAGTTCGAGACCAGCCTAGCTAATGTGGTGAAACTTCGCCTCTACTAAAAACACAACAATTAGCCGGGCATAGTTGCATGCACCTGTAATCCCAGCTACTCGGGAGGCTGACGCAGGAGAATTGCTTGAACCTGGGAGGCAGAGGTTGCAGTGAGCTGAGATTGCACCATTGCACTCCAGCCTGGGCAACAGAGCGAGACTCCATCTCAAAAAAAAAAAACATGGAAAATAAACGTCATTACTTCTCCTTGCAATGGTGTAGACAACATTTCCTCCATTCATGTGACCAAAATAACAACTTATATTTGTAACTGATGAAGGAAATAAAACTAATGTTAAAAGAAGAAGTGAAATATAGGATTCAGTGGATTTGTTAACATGATCTAGTTCCTTCCTATGGTCACTCACTTTAGGTATGACTGTACCATTTCCTAAAGTCTCAGACTACTGTAGTTTTCCATCTGCTGGGGATACTGACCTTTCCAACTTCTCTGTGCTTGCAGAATTTGCAAGTTGTAAGCCAGTCTGAAATCCCTGTGGTGAGGAATGGAGAGAAAGTTGTATTTTTTAGGCACACAGTACTCTCTTCTATGCAGGTGGCTTCTGGAATTTTTATGTGCATCAGAAACACAGGGATACAAAAGCAGTCATTATAAAGATTAAGACCTATTATACATTCCACTTTAGTATCTTTGCATCGGTGACAACTTTAAAGAGCTGACACCTATTTACTGATTCAGGGCTAGGATTAGGTTACTAGATCATATGTGACAGGCACAATAATGATCCCCCAAAAGCATCCACATCCTAATCCCCAGAACCTATGAATAGGTTTACCTTTCATGGCAGCTGTGATTAAGTTAAGGATCTTAATATAGGGAGAGTATCCTAGATTATACAGGTGGGCCTAGTATAATCACAAAGATCTTTAAAAGGTGGGAGAAGCAAGACAGAGGAGAAGTCAGGATGGAAGCAGAAGCTGGAGTGATGTCATTACTGGCTTTGAAGCTAGAGGAAGGGGCAACAAGGCAACAAATGTAGGTAGCCTCCAGAAACTGGAAAGGGAAGTAAACAGATTGCTTCCTAGAGCCTGCAGAAAGAGTACAGTCTTGCCTGTACATTGGTTTAGGCCGGTAAGACTCGTTTTAGATTTCTAACATTGAGAACTGTATAATACATTTGTGTTGCTTTTAAGCCACTAAATTTGTGATGATTTGTTATACAGCCACTGGAAACGAATACGCCATACCTTCCTCCTGGCCAGTAAATTACAATGACTCATTGTTGCCTGGCCTAGCAAGGCCCACCCCTCTGCTTCATTGTTTAGGGCCTTCATCATCTGAACCTTTGTCTGAGGCTGAGCACTGTCTAAGGCTGAGCACTTATCATTTCTTCTAGACACATTGGTGCTGTTACTGTTTCTCTAAAACTCCCAGAACATAGCACATACATATACATACACACTCTACTCCAGAATAACTGGTTTCCTCCTCTTCACACATCCAAATTCCACCAGTTCTTCCAGCCTCATATCTGTTCCAAAAGCCTTCTCCATTTCATCCTAATTGATCTCTCTTATTACTGAACATTTATCACCCCTTCTATGGAGTTTGATATTTGGTAACAGAGTGTATGTGAGAGGGATAGGACACATGTCTTATTTTTCCCCTTATTTTTCTTTCTTTGCTAAGAGCTAGATACATAATCAAACTCAAAAACCACTTGTTGTCTTAATCATTCTTCTGAATGTGGTGAAGTGCCAAGCTTTGGTCATGGGTTGCTTTGTTGAGCCCCAGATACTACTAAAACTTCAGGTATCATCAGATCACAAAGTTAAATATTGTAGTTTGTAAAGAATTTAGATTTTATTAAATACTTCTGAATGGCTGCCTGGGCTGCAAGTTTCTGACTGGTGATAGACCCCACACCCAACATGGCCATGAAACTACTTGATTGCGTGGGAAGTCCAGAATTATGCACCAATTCTGAACAGTTGGCATCAAAAATATTTGTTCTGTTTTTTGTCTAAATTGATTACATCACCCTTCCTAACCTCTTAAAATTCACTAAATTCACTAATCTTAGTCTGGTTTAGCATTGACTTGCAAAATAGCACTAACTGGCTTTGTCTTTGTAAGTAGCACTTTCATGATTTGTAATGATATTGTCTATATCCTTGCCTATCCACTTCTCTCTCTTGTTCTCTCTTGCTCACTCATGAAAGTAAAGTGTCATGTTTTGTGTCCTTTGGTTATATGTCCCCAGTAATTTCTTTGAACTACAACATATGCAGGTGTGAGGCATGAACCTAATATTTTACTACTGATAGATGAATCTTCATATAAGTGCTAGTTTTCAACAAAGCAAAACAAAATGTAGTGGAGGCAACAACAACACCGTCTCCCTGCTGACTACCCCCAAATTATTACAGGAACCACTTCCCCCATGTGACTTACTGAGCCTTTTTGCTCAACTTCAGCTATTGCCATTGGGATCCTGCTGCCTCTTAAAAAGGAAGTGACTACTCTTCATGATAGACAAGATTCTCCTGCTCTGGCCTGATTAGATTCCCCATCCAGCATATACATAAGACGCCAGATTTCTCCTCATAAATACTTGAATGAATAAAACTGCAGTGAAATTTCCACTTTGCGCTGAGGCTCAAGTGGCTTTTGCTGATTTCTGCATTAAAGCCCCAAGAGAATGCAAGCTGACCTAGAACCAAAGTCTTTCAAAAGTTGAGGACACAAGAATGCAGCATTCCTAAGGAAGATATTTCTAAAGACTGGGGAAATTCCAGTATTTAAACATTGTAGCACAGTTAATTATCCGTGTTGGAATGTGGAAGAAACCCACGAAGTACCCCTCCTGCTTTCTGTCTGATTCTTACTCCAATCCATTCTCAATATCACTGTGACAGTGATTTTCTGAAATCCTCATCAGGTACAGCCAGTCCTTTGTTTTCAGTCTTCACTGAAGCCCTTCCCCATACCTTGTTGAAGAATCTGGACCCTTCCTGCTTCTCCAGACTCAGGTCCTGTCACTCTTACCTCATCTGCCACAACCCAGAGATGCCAAACTTCCTAGAGGTGCCCCAAAGCGCTGTGCTATTTCATGTCTCCATCCCATTGTTCACGGTTTGTCCTTCACAGGAAAGTCCCACTACTGTGTCCACTTCGCAAATGTCACTTTCTAGTCTTTGTTCAAAACCCAAATGTTCATCTCTGTATTATTTTTAATATGTAAAAACTAGGAATCTTATGGATTTTCACTACCATAGAATGAATCAATTGTTGCATATTCACACAATAGGATATTATATAACAATGAAATAGAGCAGAATGCAACTACACACACACAACAGCATAGGTAACACTTACAAATAATTGAGCAAAACAAGCCAGACACAAAAGAATACATGCTACTTAATTCACTTCATATCAAGTTCAACAATCATACAAAATTCATCTGTGGTATTAGAAGACAGGATAGTGGTTTCCCTTGAGGACAAGCTGGGAAACTTGCAGTAATCCAGGTAAGAACTGACAGTAGAAACTGTGGGTACGATTGAAATCACTCGGCAGAAAATGTAGAATGAGGAGAAAAGAAAAAAAAATCCAGATCAAATCTGCAAGGAAGATAAAGCTCAGCAAGGAGCAATTAAAAGTTTTTAAAAGTTTGTTAATTACAGAAAATTTCAGATATTCCCAAAAGTAGAAAGAATAGTAAAATGAACGCTTATGCATCTATCCCCAAAGTTTAAAATTTAGCCGTTTTGTGTTGCTTGTATAACGTATAATTGTCTATATAATTATCTTTTCTGTAGCCGGAATAGTGTTTTCTAAGATGTATATCATATAATAAATTTATTCTTTTTTTCAGAAATATTAACTAACCATTATATGCAAGCAAGCTACTGTCTTAAGCACTGAAAACAGATGAGTTCTCTGTCCTCAAGCAAATTAAAGTCAAATGGAAAAAGACAGAACATAAGTAAATGCAGGCATAAATAAGATATTTTCTTAAAAAGTATGTTTCTACTATCTATAGCTATGTAATAAGCTGTCTCAAGCCTAGAGCTTTAAAGCAACATTTACTTTACTCAAAAATCTGCAGTATGGATCTAGCTCACCAATGATAACTCATCTCTGGTCCTTTCATTGCCACTTGTGGCAGTTCCCAGATTGGGGGCTAGAATTATCTGAGATCTTACAGACTTACATGTCTGACAGCTGATATTGGCTCAGTTGGGACTGTGTTCAGAACACCTAAATGTGGTCTTTCCATGTGGCTGTTTGGCTTCCTTAAAGAATGGTGGCAGGAAGAGCAATTAGAGAAGGAGATGAAAGCAGGATGCCTTTTATGACCTGACTTGGAAGTCAGCAGCCTCATCTATGCAGATTCCATCTATTAGAAACAAGTCACTAAGCCTGGCCCATACTCAAGGGGATTAATCTATGTTTCCCCAGGGCCTACCCTCCTCCCCAGTACCCAGCACATAGTAGGTTCTTAATAATTGAATCCTAGATAACTGAATTATAGCCCTAGTCCCATTGCATAAGTGTTTATATTTCTTTCACCTAAAAGCCCATTTGATTCAAGGATCAAAGTGATTCATCAACTCAGGGCTACACAGGTCCTAACACATGAAAGATGCTTAGTTATCTTTGAAGAATGCACAAAACCACACTTCACAACTGCACTTGGGTCATACATGACAACTGTTACTCTCCAGCAGCAATAGGAAGGCACCAAATTATCTCAAATTTCTAAGAGAAATTCTTGTGATTATTTTTCCCTATTGAATTTCCAGTACTTAGTAGAACACTACACTGAAGTCCAACATATATTTATTGAGCAACTCCAATGTGTAATGCCAATGAGGAAGATCTGAGTACTCTTTGGTGGTTAAGACCAAAGGAGGAAATTAGTGTGACTACTTAAAAACTTGAGAATGCGATCGAGACCATCCTGGCTAACACGGTGAAACCCTGTCTCTACTAAAAATACAAAAACCTAGCCGGGCGAGGCGGCGGCCGCCTGTAGTCCCAGCAACTCGGGAGGCTGAGGCAGGAGAATGGCGTAAACCCGGGAGGCGGAGCTTGCAGTGAGCTGAGATCCGGCCACTGCACTCCAGCCTGGGCGACAGAGCAAGACTCTGTCTCAAAAAAAAAAAACAAAAACAAAAACAAAAAACTTGAGAATACATAGTTCTATGGAAATATACTGGGATTCGCTAGTGAATTTCACAAATGGATATTGTTTCATGAAGTTATTTCATTTCTTCACACTGTATGTATGCAATAGATTATTCCAAGAATGTATATATATTTTCATTTCCTAGCTTCAAAATACACATTCAACTTCAGTCTGTGTATTTGATATCTTCTGTGATCAAGAACCTTACCAAAAAACTAATCAGTACCATAGTAGGAAAACATCATCATTAAAGCAATTGAAGACAAAACAGTTCTTGAGGGAAAAGTTTGACTTCATTTTTCTGTCATATCCTACTAGACTGAGAATCACAGAATTTGATTCAAAAGGTATGGTAGTTTTCTATGGCTGCTTTGACAATTTTCCACAAACTTAGTGGCTTAAAACATCACAAGTGTATTATTGTACAGTTCTGTAGTCTGACATGAATTTCACTGGGCTAAAATCAAGGCATTGACAGGGCACCTGCATTCCCTTTGTAGGCTCTAGGACAAGATTCATTTTTTTGCTCCTTTGGGCTGTTGGCAGAATTCAATTCCTTGTGGTTTTAGGACTGAGGTCTCCTTTTTTATTGCAGTTATCCGCTGAGGGCCTTTCCCAGCTTCTAGAGGCCCCTACATTCCTTGGCTTACGGTTCCCTTCTTCCATCTTCAAAGTCAGAAATTGTGATTTGAAGTCCTTTTGTATTTGAATCTTTCCTCCTTTCATCTCACTTCTCTGGTACATTCTTCTTCCCTAGTAGGAATCACATGAATAGTCCAAGATAATCTCCTGATCTCAAGGTTCTTCACTTTTACATTTGCAAGTCCCTTTGACTATGTGAAATAACACATTTCACATCACAGTGTCTGGGGGTTAGGATGTGGACATCTTTGGGGTTGGAAGTAGGGCATTTTTCTATTATACCTTCCACAGAAAATCATATTTCCACTTGTTTTCTCTTTGTCTTCTCTCACCTGGCATCTTTTAATATATAAAAACCCTGAAGTTACTAGACATTTGTAAAAGTTCTTCCATCCACCCTTTTTAAAAGGAGTAGCAAGTAACTATGACATCCCTAGTGATATCAGAGATAGAGATACGAAATCCTTAGTGATATCAGAGATAGTGACACTATGACCTGGATGAATAAGAACAAGTATTTTAAAATAGTATGACTTTGAAATACAGGACATTCTGTTTCTCAGGGGCTACTTCTTTTTATTCACACTAACTTAATTTTTAAAAAGTTATTCAAAATAGCTTACTTGGAAATAAAGAGGAATTTCAACGCAATTGCTCGTAGAATACAAGGCAGGAAGTACATTTGAACTACGCAAAGAACCATCTGTAAAAGAAGGAAAGCCATCAGAAACTTTCCCCTCTCTCTTCACCACCTTCTCCTATACTTACTTCCCTACCTCCAAATGGTGTGTATTGACTTCTTTCTGTGCTTCTCCTTTTCTCTTACTACCCTACCCTGCTACTGTCTGATTTTGGTGCTTGTCTCTGCTTGCTCGTGGTTACCGTAGTTTCCAACAGGGCTTCTTAGTTCAAGTTTCAGGAGTTGACTCCCTGGAGTCAGAGAGTCATTTAAATTCTTGAAAAGACTCTTTGGCGTGTCTTGAGTCAGATGTCATCACTATTTTAATGAACTGTGACTAGAAGACAGGACCCTATACAGTGCAAATGCCAAGGGCCATTGTCAGATTGGCAGCCAAACTTGTCTTCTCCCATTGTCCAACCTTGTTATTTTAATATGTATTTTGATTAGTTACCCTTCAATACTTCCTCTTCTCCAATATGGACAATTTGGTATAAATGCTATATATTTTATTTGGTCACCATTTTCTTTATATAGTGTATATTAAAACATTATGCCAGCCAGGCGCGGTGGAGCACATCTGTAATCCCAGCATTTTGGGAGGCTGGGCCAGGTGGATCACCTGAGGTCAGGAGTTCACCACCAGCCTGACTAAAGTGGTGAAATCTCGTCTCTACTAAACACAAAAAAATTAGCCAGGTGTGGTGGCGCATGCCCGTAATCTGAGCTATTTGGAAGACTGAGACAGGAGAATCGCTTGAACCTGGGAGGCAGAGGTTGCAGTGAGCTGAGATCATGCCATTACCCTCCAGCCTGGGCAACAAGAGCAAAACTCCATCTCAAACAACAACAACAACAACAACAATGAACATTACGCCTTGATGAGGTTCCTATGGCTTAAAAATACAACAGCTTTAGACATTAAAACACTTAAAATTTTGAGACTAGTGAACCTCAGCTCTGTCATCAGGAGGAGAGAGAAAAATTATATTGTCAATGTATGATCATAGTAATATGAGTTCATATTTTTAATCTTAAATTTCCATCCCCCAAATCCATTATAAGGTGATACATGCATAGCAGCTACTGGAATAGATAGTCTTGGTAGTTATTTCATTTAATTTGGCTCTTTACCAGGTTTCCTGACATTAATTCTTTCTTTGGATATTATCTTTGCCTTGATCCCAGGAATCTTCTGCTATTCCAAAATGCTATTCTTCTCAAACCAAAACTATCCTCAAATTCTTTTAATACCTTTTCTGACTCATTTTCCTTTTCCTTTAACTGCAGATATTTGAGTCTCTTTGCCCTTCCTCCCCATTGTTCTCTATTCTAGACAAAAAAAAGTTTTTTAACTTAGAAATGAGTAGATGCTTTTGGGAGTCATTAAAAATTATTTTTTTACAGGCTTGACATGATCTTTTATTCCCAAATCCAGAAAATCTCAAATTGTGTTATTACTATATATGTGTGTGTGTATATATGTGTATACATGTGTGTATATATGTGTGTATATATATAAACACACACACATATATTTAATTAACAATGTGCTTAGTTATCTATTATACAGGCCAGTTTCCTTAGAGACAGGAGATGGGCTTTCTTCTCCCTATCTCTCAACCATAACAGAGTTTCTGACACATAGAAGAAATAATTAAAGGAATAAATTTTATGAACATTAAGGTACATTCAGTAGAAATCAATTTTTCTTAGCTTTGGAAAACGTTAGTAAAGTAAACTAATAAAAAAGTAATGAAATCTTTAATAGGGGTGTATTCAGGTACATTCAAGGCCTGGTAGTTCGTTACCAGAATGATTTGCTTGCATTATTCCTTAATGTCTGGATTTTCATTCTGACAGTTCCTCCCCAAATATTATCCATCCACTCAATGCTCAGTTCAGATGTTACCTTGATACTTTTCTGATCATCTCAACTTTAGATGATCTCTCCTCCTTCTTTGAACTCCTATTGCTCTTTGTACAACTTTGGTGATAATTACCAACATATCAATGAATTTAGCATACTGCTCTGGATTGCTGCCATCAGTGAATTCATTTTATTATAAACTTAAGATTATAAACTCCTTGTGTAGCATGCAGATCTATTTAATTTACTTTTGTTTACTGGGTCTCCCCAAACACAGTACTTTGATCTAGGTTAGTGGTGACCAGATGTTTTCTGAATAAATAACATCTAGTTATATTTGTTCTGTTACCCAACTGTACCTTAGGCAACTGCATCTATATTACTAATTCTAGATAAAGAGTCATGCAGGATTTGAAAAGTGCTGAATTTTACTACTGTCCTTTGTTTTTCTAAAGATGGTAGTCTATATTACATAGGATTTTCATCTCTTGAAGTTTACTATATTTTCTCTGGTATGAATTTTGTCAGAGTCAGCTGGAAATCCAGTGGCCGAAGTTTTACATTCCAACTTGGAAATTTAGACAACGTCTCTTTATTGTTCGGCAGTATAAATAAAAACTGAATTTCTTACAGTGGCTGTATGTTTTCCAATATGTCTTACTGACTGAACTTTCTGATATTTATACAAATGTTGTGATGTACTACAGACTTGATGTAGAGACTTAAATTATGGTTTCTCTTCTTTGAAGCTTTTACCTAGCCATTCCAAGCTAAAATGATAGCTTGGGGGTGAAAGGCATAATACACAAAGAGCACAATTCTGTTTGCTGATGACTTGATCTTATAGATAAAATAATAAAAACTCCACAATAAAATGCATTAGAACTCATAAACAAATTCAGTAAAGTTATAGAATACAAAATTGACTTAGGAAAATAGCATTTCTAAATATTAATGATCAACCATCTGAAAAAGAAATTAAGACAATCCCATTTACGATGGCAGCAAAAAACAAAAACAACAACCACCAATCCCATTTACGATGGCAGCAAAAAACAAAAACAACCACCACCAAAAAACCAAAAACAACTCAGTAGTAAATTTAACCAAGGAAGTGAAACAGCTATATACTGAAAACAATAAAACATTCATGAAAGAAATTGAAGATGACTCAAATACATGGAAATATATCCTTGTTCATATTCGTGTTCATGGACTGGAAAAATTAATATTTTTAAAATATCCATACTACCCACAGAAATCTTTAGACTCAGTGCAACCTCTATTAAAATTCCAATGCTGGATGGGCATGGTAGCTCATTCTTGTAATCCCAACACTTTGAGAGGCTCAAGTAGGAGGATTGCTTGATAACCAGAAATTCAAGACCGACCTGGGCAACACAGTGAGACCCTGTCTCTACAACAATAACAACAATGCAATCCCAATGGCATTCTTCAAAGCTAAAGAAAAAACAATCCTAAAATTTGTATGGAACCACAAAACATCCTGAATAGTCAAAGTAATCTTTACCAAAAAAGAATGAAGCAGTAGGCATCACACTGCTGGACTTTAAAATGTACTACAAAGCTATAGTCCTCAAAACAATATGACACTGGCATAAAAACAGATACACTGACGAAAGGAATAGGGTAGAGAACCCAGAAATAAACCTACATGCCTACAGTCAACTAATTCTTGATAAATGTGCCAAGAACACAGTGGGTACAGTCTCTTCAATAAACAGGATCCATATGCAGAAGAAAAAAAATGAATTCTTATCTCACCCTTTGTACTAGAATCAACTCAAAATGAATTAATCACTTAAATATAAGACCTGAAACTATAAAATAACTAGAAGAAAACATATAGGAAAAGCCACATGACATTGGTCTGGGCAGTGATTTCTTGGTTATGACTCCAAAGGCACAGACAACGAAAACAAAAATAGACAAATGAAATTCCCTCAAACTAAAAGCTTCTGCATAGCCAAGGAAATAATAAAGTCAAGAAACAGCCCACAGATTTGGAGAAAATATTTGTAAATCATCCATCAGATAAAGGGCTAATATTCAAAATGTACAAGGAACTCAAACTACTCAATAGCAAGAAAATAAATAACCCGATAAAAATGGATAAAATACATAAATAGACATTTCTCAAATGAGGACATAAAAATGGCCAACAAATATATGAAAAAGTGTTCAACATCTCTAATCATCAGAGAAGTGCAAATTAAGACCACAATGAGACATCACCTCATACCTATTGGATTGGCCACTATCAAAAAGATGAAAGATAACAAGTACTGGTGAGGATGTGGAGAAAAGGGAACGCTTGTATACTGTTGGTGGTAGTAAATTAGTACAGTCATTTGGGAAAACAGCATGGAGTTTTCTTGCAAAACTAAAAATAGAACTACCATATGTCCCAGCAATCCCACTATTGGTTCTAAACCCAATGGAATTGAAATCAGTATGTCAAAGAGATGTCTGCACTTCCATCTTCATTGCAGAACTATACATAACAGTGAAGATATGAAAACAACCTAAGAATCCATTAATGGATGAATGAATTTTATAATATGATATATATACACACAACGGAATACTGTTCGGCCTTTAAAAAAGAAGAACGAGGTGGGTGGATCATGAGGTCACGAGTTCGAGACCAGCTTGGCCAACATGGTGAAACCCCACCTCTACTAAAAATACAAAAATTAGCCAGGCATGGTGGTACATGCCTGTAATCCCAGCTACTCAGGAGGCTGGGGCAGGAGAATTGCTTGAACCCAGGAGGCAGAGGTTGCAGTGAGCTGAGATCACACCACTGCACTCCAGCCTGGGTGACACAGGAAGAGTCTGTCTCAAAAAAAAAAAAAAAAAAAAAAAAACAAGAACTTCTGTCATTTGTGAAATGTCTGAACATAGAGGACATTATGCTAAGTGAAAAAGTTGAATTCAGAAGTAGAGAGTAGAATGGTGATTGCCAAAGACTGGGAGTGGGGAGTGAACAAAGAAAAGGGAGACATCGGTAGACAGGTACAAAATTTCAGTTAAATAGGAGGAATAAATTCTGGTGTTCTATTATATTACACAGTGACTATAAGTAATAATCATGTATATTTCAAAATAGCTAAAAGAGATTTTAAATAATCTCACCGCAAGCAAATGACAAATATTTATGGTGACAGATGTGCTAATTAGCCTCATTTGATTATTCCACAATATATACTTATATCAAAAAATCACATTGTACCATACAGCTATAGACAATTATAAAAAAGAGTACACATTCTGGAGCTAGACAGATTTGAGTTCAAATTCTTGGTCTACTCCTTACTAGCTGTGTGACCATGGGCAAATTACAAACGGCTAGATGCTTCAACTTTCAGAGATCTAAAATGGAGTTAAGCTAGTACTTAATTCACAGAGTTTTTATGGAAATTAAATGAGATAATTTATGTAAAAAGCATAGGATAATACCTGGTAATGTATAAGTGCCCAATAATTGTTAGCTATTATCTTAGTCAATTTTAAGTAGAGCAGAGGGTTGAGAATGAAAGTTTATTGACTGTCCATCACATTCAACATGCACATGCCAGCCTCTGCACCAGGCACATACATAGATGACCTCATTTGAACTTTCATTACCAGAGGAAAAAATATTACTTCCTATGGGTTTTCATAAAAGTTACCTTCTTCAGGAGTTTAAAAATACTATACAAATAAAATTACCTTTTATTAAACAGACAAAATTGCTTTTCCATTAAAGTTTACCCATTGAAGTTTACATAACCTTGATTTCCTTTCTGCTTAAAAAATATTATTTTAAGTTAAGGAATTAAAATTAAATTTGAACATGTTGGCATTGACACAAAAATAATTTCTTTCACATTCTACAACTGCAATACATGAAAGGAATTCTCTCTTAGGACATAGGCACGTGACTTATGACCAGGTTGCTCTTTCGAATTTTTAGAGAAACTCTCAGACACATGATATAAACTCACATTTAGAAAAATTTTTTTCTGAAAAATTTCAAAGTTGTTACATCATGAACTTAAAGTTTAAAGACTTTGTCCAGGACTCGCAGAAGACCGACTATACTAAGAGTGGGGTGACAGCAGGAAAAGGAACCAGCTGAAACAAATTATGCTTCTTTCTACAGGAAACAAAGGGCAGTTTGTTGTGAGACTCATAATTGTTCCAAGCAATTAGGTGTGGAGATGCAGAAGGGAAATAAGAATGGGATATCCTAATGCAGTAAACAATCCACCCTACCAGCTTAACAAATACAAGTCCTACAATAGACTACTTCAGTGATAACTATCCCTCATTAATGTGTGTGGGGGTGTGTGTGCACGCACAGAGGCATGCAGGTCATAAAACAAAAAACTTCTAGGAAAACTTGAGGGACTACTATAACTTAAATCCAATGTTTTTCCATCAATCTTACTCTTTTTGTTATTGTCAATTCAATGAAAGCAAACAAACAAAAAGTGTTTTGGGGGCATGATTTTATGACAGGCTTTAGACAAGATTGAGCATACAAAGTTTAATAAAACAAAGACATTATGAAAACTTGCAATTTAGTGGTATGAAGATATCTCTGTCCTCAAGTTTTAACTTTGAAACATTCAACCATAAGCACAAAATAATATACACCATCAAATTCTTCTTCTTGAAATATATTTATTTATTGCTCTTTCAGCAAATGTATGAGAGTGATACATGGTCTCAGTCTTTGTTTGAGAATGTCAATTGTTTTCCTTTATTCTGTTATAATAGTTTGGATGGTATAGAATTCTTAAGTCACATTTACTTTCCCTCCACAATCTGAAAATATTCATTACTTTCCTTACTTCTTTTGTTCCTTTTGAGAATCTGCTGTTGCCTGATGTTTGTTTCTTTGTAGGTAAATTATCTTTGTATATGATTGCTTTAAACATTTTCTCTTTGCATTTATTGTTCTACAGGATCATTTCAATATATACACAGAGTTGACCCTTAAATAACACAGGGTTAAACTATGTAGGTCCACTTATAAGGAAGTTTTCTTCTGCTTCTTCCACCTTTGAGACATCAACACCAACCCTTCCTCTTCCTCCTCAACTACTCAACAATAACAAGGAGGATGAAGACCTTCACGATGATTCATTTCCACTTAATGAATAGCAAATATATTTTTTCTTTCTTATAATTTTTATAATAACATTTTCTTTTATCCAGTTTATTTTAGAATATACAGTATATAATAATAAATATAACATAAAATACATATTAGTTGACTGTTTATGTTATCAGTAATGCCACAGTAGGCTATCAGTCACGTTTTCAGGGAGTCAAAAGTTATACATAGATTGTTGACTATATAGAGGTCGGCATCCCTAATCCCAGAGTTGTTCAAGGGTCAGCTGTAGTATGGATTTACTTACATTTATTCTTCTAAAAACTTCAATAATCTGAGAAATTATTTTTTTCAATAATTCTAGAAAACTCTTAGCATTATCTCTTTGAATATGATCTATTCACTATTGTCCCTTTTTCTTCTTTTAGAAATTATATTAGACAAATAAAAGTAAAATGTTCAACGTTTTTACTTTAACTTGTACATTTTATTTTTATTTAATTATTTATTTTTTTTGAGACAGAGTCTTGCTCTGTTACCCAGGTTGGAGTACAATGGTGCGATCTCAGTTCACTGCAACCTCCACCTCCCCAGTTCAAGAAATTCTCCTGCCTCAGCCTCCTGAGTAGCTGGGATTACAGGTGCCCGCCACCACACCCAGCTAATTTTTGTATTTTTAGTAGAGATGGGGTTTCACCATGTTGGCTAGGCTGGTCTTGAACTCCTGACCTCAGGTGATCCCCCCCGCCTCAGCCTCCCAAAGTGCTGGGATTATAGGTGTGTGCCACTGTGCCCGGCCTACATTTAAAATTTTTTAAAAAATATTCTCTATAGCTTTAATTTTCTCTTCTGATTAATTCTGTGGAAAGTTTTTCTTCCAGATAGCCAATTCTCTCTTTAGCAGTGTTGAATTATTGGACTAATAATGGAATAATATTTTCAAAGTTCTGGGAAAAAAATAATTGTCAACTTATAATTCTATATCAGTCACATAATTACACAAATGTGAAGACAAATTAGACATTTTTGGATAAAGATCAAGAAAATTTACTACTTTTATACACTTATCGTTGAGAGTATCCATTGAATTATTCACTTAAATTGTTATTTCTAGAAATTTTACTTTATTATTTTCCAAATGGCCTGTATTTTTCTTAGAGATTTGATTTTTAAGTTTTTGCCTTGAATCATTTTAAACATGCTTTTTTTTTTTTTTCCACTTTGAAAAGCTCCATCATCTAAAATTTATGGGGCTCTAATCACTATTTAATGTTTGCTGACTCTGTCATGGTACATTTTTCTCCTGAATAATTTAAAAATGTTTTAAATTTCTGACCACATCTTTGTTATTTTTTTTTTTCTGAGAAACACTTGTGGGAATACACCTCCAGAATATTCTTCCAACGTCAGTCAAATTTAATATTAATTTTCTTGCTTGGACACACATGGGTTGTGTAATTAGTAAAGATATGCCAAACACAGTCTATTTTGCCAAATGTATATTTTCAAGAACACAGACAAAAGTTACAAAAATTAGCCAAATTCTGGCCACAAAATAACTCATAACAAATAACAAGAAATTTACAAAGTTCTCTGACCTCTTGTAATTCAATTAGAAGTAAATCACAAAAGGATAACTAGTTAAATCTACCTATGTTTGAAAATCAGGCATTTCACTTCTAAGTTACCAATGGCTTTAAAAAGAAACTATGACAAATTATAAAATATTTTAGCTGAATAACAATGGCAATGTGATAAATTAAAATCTTGTGTTATATGGTTAAAAAAGAACTTAGAGAAAATGTGATATCCTTAAATGGATATTAAAAATGAAAAAAGCATAATAATCAATGATTTAAACATCCATCAAAAAGCTAGTATTAAGCCCAAAGAAAGTAGAAAGAAGTTACTAGTGCAAACCAGGCAGAGAGAAATCAAACATGAAACAAACATGCATTGTCAATGGATTAAGAAAGCCAAAATCTTTCTTTAAAAAATGAGTAAAATTGGTGAACCCCTACTGAGAATTCTCAAAATTAATTAAAAGTCACAAATGATCAGTATCTGGAATAAAAGGGAAACATTATTACTGATCCCTCAGATAGTAATAAAATAGTAAATGATTATTATGAATAAATTAATGTCAAGTATGACATTAACTTGAAAATGTAAAGGAAAAAAACACATTCCTGACTCAAAAAGAAACAGAAAAACATGAGTTCTTTATTCTTAAATAAATCGAATAAAAATTAATATCTTCTTATATAGAAATGAAATGTAGGAAAATTAAAATGAGTAAAATGTTAAAATAAGTCTAGTGTTTAATATTGGTGTCAATTTGATTGAACTGAAGGAGGCAAAGTATTGTTCCTGGGTGTGTCTGTGAGGGTGTTGCAAAAGGAGATTAACATATGAGTCAGTGAACTGGGTGAGGCAGACCCACACTCAATCTGGGTGGACAGTAGCTAATCAGCTGCCAGCGCAGCTAGAATGAAGCAGGCAGAAAAAGGTGGAAAGAGCAGACTGGTTGAGTCTTCTGGACTTCATCTTTCTCCTGTGCTGGCTACTTCCTGTCCTCGAACATCGGACTCCAAGTTCCAGCTTTTGGACTCTTGGACTTACACCAGTGGTTTGCCAGGAGCTCTTGGGCCTTCAACCCCAGACTGAAGGCTGCACTGTCAGCCTCCTTACTTTTGAGGTTTTGGGACTAGGACTTGGCTTGCAGATGGTCTATTGGGGAACTTCACCTTGTGATCATTCCGTCCCTCTAGAAAACCCTGAATAATAAAGTAAGTTATTTCTGAAATGCAGGGGTTTCAATATTGGAAATTCAATCAATATAATTGACCATATTGACAAAACAAAGAGCAATATAATTTTCTGCACTGCTAGATGTGGAAAAAGCATTTGATAAAGTTCAATATCAATTCATGATAAAATTTCTTAGTAAACTAAGAGTAGAAGGAACTTCCTTAATATGAAAAAGTATGCATAAAAATCCTACAACAAACATATAACATTAACAGTGAAACATTGAAAAACTTCCAACATAAGAAACAGGAAAAGGATATTCAATATCATAATTTATCCTCTTGATGCCCTTACCAGCACAATAAAGCACAAAAAAGAACAAAAGAATAAAATTAGAAAGGAAAAAATAAAACTGCCATTATTTACATGATTATATGCACATGGAGCAGAAATTTACAGATAAATTATAGAATCTGTAAGTTTCACAGATGTTAAATATAAGCATAACCTTGACAAATCTATTGCATTTCTGCATATAACAAGCAAACTATGAAGTAAAATATTTTATCAATTGCTAAGTATCAAAAATGTAAAATAGCTAGGAATAAATCTGATAAAATGTGTTTTAGATAGGTACACAAAAATCCATCAAACATTATAGAGAGACAAATAAATGGAGGGATATGCCAGGTTAATGTATTGTGAGCTTCTTTACTATAAAGATATCAAACTCCTCAAACTGATCTACAGATTCAATGCAATACCAATTAAAATCCATATGACGGTTTTGTGAGAATCGAGAAACTAGTTGATAAAGTCATGTGGAAATAAAAAGAGCCAAAACCAAGATAATCATGAAGCAGAAAAATCAAGTGGGAAGATAGCTCTATTAATTATTGAGGCTTTGTAAAGCTTTAGTGTTAAAAATGTGGCACTGGAATAAGAACAAATGGAAATATGTAAAAAATAAATGTCCAGAAGCAGACCCTCAGAAATACAGATACTTGATTTATGAGAACTGTGGCTCTATTAAGAAATGGTATATTCAGGAGTGATGCTGGGTCAATTGGATTTTCATATGGAAAATGAAAAAACAAGCCCTTACCACAAAACGTAGACAAATCAATTCTAGTGGTTGTGAATTTTAGTGTGGCAGTAAAACAATTAAGATTCAAGAAGAGAAAATATATATATGTGTGTATATATATATACACACACACACACACATATATGTATATATATAATCTATATATGTTTTATATATATCAGTATGTGTGTATACGTGTGTGTATGTGTGTATATATATATATATACACACAAAGATTTTTAAAGAAAGAAACTAAAAGCATGAATAAAGGTGAAGATAAATAAATTTAATCACACTAAAATCAAACTTAAATATATAAATATATGTTTAAAATATAAATAGAGTGAAAATCTAAGCCACAGCATGGGAGATGATAATTGCAATACATATAATAGACAAAGGGTTAAGATCCAAAATAGATTGACAATACCAGCAAATAAACAGAAGACAGGCAATCCAATAAAAAATGCTCAGAGACTTCAGCAAGATCTTCACAAATGACACTATTAAAATGACCAGTAGGCATATTAAAAGGCAACAAAATTCATTTGTTAAGGAAACAAATTAGAACCACAATGTCATAACGCTCCAACATTGGTACAACTACATTGGAAAGACATGACATTATCGATTAAAGTTGAGCATATGCTTAACTTATGATCTATGGATTATACTGCTAGATCTATATCCAGAAAAAAAAGTTTATGGACCACAAAAGACATCTACAAGAATATTCATGCGTTATAATTTACAGTGAACACTAACTTGGAAAAACGTCAACAGGAAATTTGATAGTTTGTAGTATAATCATAACCAGAAAGCAACAGAGTAGCAAAAATAAACTACACCTATGCAAAACTGCATGGATGAATGGTGTTATGGGCTAAATTATGTCCATCTAAAAATTCGTATGTTGCATTCTTAATCCCCAGTACTTTAGAATTGTGACTATTTGGAGATAGGGCCTTTACAGAGTTAGTTATTGAGGTCATTGGGATGGCCACTAATCTAAGTGGTGTCCTTATAAGAAGAGGAAATTTGAACCTGGGCATATACCGAGGGAAGATGATGTGGAGACACAGGGAGATAAACATCCCCAAGTCAAGGAGAGAGACCTCAGAAGTAACTTACCTTGCCAACACCTTGATCTCAGACTTCTAGCCTCTCAAATTGTGAGGAAATAATTTTTTGTTCCTGCTTTGTTGTGGCAGCCCTAGAAAACTAACATAGAAGGGACAGAAGCACTTCAGAAATAGTGGAGTAAGAATGTCTCAACATCTGCTCCATAAAAGTAACAGGAGCACTGGTAAAGACTGCCAACATCAGCTTCTCAGAGCTCCAGAAATAATCAAAGGCTTGCAACACTCCAAGGAGTGTTTATTCGAGAAAAATGACTAAATTTCAGTAAGCACAGTGAGTGAACTGTGTGGAGTTTCAACTGGCCCTACTCCCATCACCTCCTCCCCATCTCCGTGGTAGTCTTGAAAATTATCCTCCCCATGTCTATGATAACTGAAACTGGAAGCCTAGCAGCCACTGGAGATGGGAAAGGGGGAAAATGAGTTTGGAGTTCCCTAAAAAAGCTGTATCCAAGAGAATTGTAACCATTGACCTGTCTGGCAGCTTCCTGAAAAACTCCATCTTCAGGGCCTGACTTTATTTGACTTGACTGGAATTGTTTCTGTGTAAAAAGTCCTATTCCCAGGGTTTTTGTTGAAAACAAGAAGCAGGAATTGTTTAACACCACAGGTGGCCTGTGCTGTGGATACCAGGTGGGGCTAACAAGAGACTGACCAAGAAAACTTGAAAAACAGAAATGAGATGTCCATAATAAGCTTCGTCTTGGTCTGTTTGGGCTGCTATAACAAAAATATCGTAGGCTGGGTAATTTATAAACAAAAACTCATTTCTAACAATTCTGAAGGTTGGAAAGTTTAAGATCAAAGTGCAGGAAGATTTCATATCTGGTGAGGGTGTGTCCTCCTTAGGTGGCAGGGGCAAACAGCTCCCTGTCATTTCTTTGATGTCACTAATCCCATTCATGAAGGTGGAGCCCTCATGACTTACTTCCTGAAGACCACACCTCTTAATAGTATGGCATTAGGTTTCAACACATACATTTTGGAGGGACACAAACATTCATATCATACTAGACTTTGAAAAGCTTGTGTATACTCCTGGGAATCTGGAAGGCTACCTGCATATTCAGGGTTGAGCATATGCTCAAGACAGCAGAAGGCCCTTATCTCTCATCTTTGCCTGACCGTGTAGCTCAGTGCAAGCAAAAAGTAAAGGAAAGGAATAGTTGTAAACTGTCTGCCCGAGTGTTGAAGGCATAACCCAACATAATCCAACTCCCTTGGCAAATGCTGGAAAGCATATTCATTCAAGGAATTTAAGGAAATCTCTGTCCAATCATTTGCTGACCATCAAACTAACTGAGCAGAGACTTGCACAGCAGGAGCAAGAAGGGCGTATTTCTGTGTACTGGCCATTTCTTATATTTTGAGTTCGGTGGTTGTTAAACAAGTGTTTTGTTTGTAATTAAACAACAGGATATACCATTATTTCTCATGCATCTATTTACTTGCGTGTTGTATTTTGCCATCAACTTATTATTTTAACAAATGAAAGATGATATGATAACATGTATGTCAGTCATCTGTGAAAATTAAATGAACTAAAGCAGGTACATACACAACAGAATTCAGCCTTAAAAAAAGAAGAAGAAAATCCTGTCACTTGCAACAATATGGCTGAACCTGGAGGACATTACATTAAGTGAAATAAGCCAGACGCAGAAAGACAAATATCATGTGATCTCATATATAGAAACTAAAACGCTGAACTCAGAAAGAGCAAGGACAATGGTGGTTACAAGGAGCAGGGGGCAGGATTGGGGAGATATTGGTCAAACGATACAAAATTCCTGATAGGAAGAATAAGTTCAAGAGATCTACTGTACAACATGGTACCTATAGTTAATAACAATGTATTTTATTCTTGAAAATTACTTGGGTAGTAGATTTTAAGTGTTTTCACTACAAAAAACATAAAAAGTATGTGAGGTAATTTTACATGTTAATTAGCTAAATTTAATCTTTCCACAATGTATACATATTTCAAATAATGATGTTAAACATGATAAATATACAATTTTTATTTGTTAAGTAAAAAATAAATTTTAAAAAGGAATAAAACAGAGGCTTAATCTAACATCAGCTTTTACCGAGTACTCTAAAAATCTCAGTTATTACCAGTAGTAATGGCAATAGTCCTTGAAAAGGTCAAGACATTCCCAATTATGATCCAAAAATTTCACCACAGGGCTTGTACTGTGGAGAAGCTTTTGTGCATGTTTATCAGATGCGTAAGAACATTCACTACAGTAGTGTTTAAAATAACTCTCGATTGGAAACAGTCCTAGTGTCCATTTTTAGAAGAATGAGTAGATGAACTGTAGTATTTTCATAAAGTAGAACACTATATCATGGTGGAAAGGACTAAATCAGAGCTGAATATTAATTATAAGTGATCTCAGAAACATAATATTGAACAAAAATGAAAGTAGGAGAAGAATAAACACAATATGACTCTATTTATAAAAATTTCAGTCCATGGTGTTTCTTTGTTGTTCAGAGATAATGAATACGAGTGGTAAAATAACAATAAAGCAAGGAATACAAGCATAGGCAATAAAACAATAAGAAAGCAAGGAATAATGAGCACAAAATTTGAGATTGCTGATACTCTCTTCGGGGAGGATGGCTGAAGAACAAAGACAGGACGGACAAGCAGGGGTCAGAATCCCAATCAATATTCTCTTTCTTAAGCTGGGTGGTAGATATACCTATGTTTACTTGATTCTTTCTTTGGACATTAGCCATGTTTTAAATATTCCTTTTTATATACGTAAAATTTCATGTACTTCAATCCTTTCTGAAGTCAAGAGAGAAGGAGCAACAGGGTGCTTGGGAACTAAGAGAAGGGAGGTTTCACTTGATTTATTCCAAGTGAATGAATCTGTTGTGCCTACAACACAAATCTCTCCAAGTGATATCGATATAAGCTGAATAGCAAGAGCACCGAAGAAAAATATGAAGACACAAAATCGTCACTGCAGAGGATGAAGGGAATGGAAAACCTTGTCCCTCTTCCTTGATTGTGGTAGGAGTAGGGCAAGGAGAAGATTTGGGCTAATTTTCTAGTATATTGTCTAGATCCTCCTACAATGAACGTGGCTTTGCTAATACTTTTCAGTCACCACCTAATGCATGGGGGGAAGCATCTCAAAACATTAGCCCCGGAATTTATTTAAGGACCCATTTAAAATTAATTTAGAAACCGCATTATGTCCTTGCTCCTTTGAGTCATTGACCTAAAACAATTGTTACTAGATTGATCTCATGCCTTTAAATTTTCCCCAACTTTTATGACTACTCTCTCATGGACTATTTGTAAATTGATAATTTGTTGTAGACAAAAAATAGGCTGCTTATTTAGCAGAACATCAAAACAGAATTTTTAAAGAAGTCTTATAAAGGAGAGAGGGTCTATTCAGGTGTGGTGCTGCATACCTATGGTCCCAGCTACTTTGAGAGGCTGAGGTGGGAGGATCACTTAAGTCTGGGAATTCAAGGATGCAGTGAGCTGTGGTTGTGCCAATGCACTCCAGACCTGGGAGAGAGAACAAGACCCCATCTGTTAAGAAAACAGAGAGACAGAGAGACAGAGACAGAGAGAGAGAGAGAGAGAGAG
>NW_012115933.1:3656883-3717941 GCF_000951035.1 Colobus angolensis palliatus
GAGAGAGAGAGAGAGAGAGAGGCAGACAAGGCAACTATCTTGGCCCAGGAAGGTTGCCTATTCAAGTACTAACTCTCTTATTTACAAGTTGTATCAACATCAGCAAGTCCTTTCTTCTCTTTGGACCTTAGTTCCCTTATGTATAAAGTGAAGGAATGAACTAAATGATTCTGCCCTAATGTTTAGGTGGAGGTTAAAATCTGACAAGTGTAGGTCCACTGATTATCATTCTGGATACACTCCTGTGTCAGCTGGTCCCTGTTTTCTTTGAGCTGAAGCTATGATTGCATAGTACTGATGACAGGAGAGAGACAACATTCTTCTCCCTATGCTACTATGTGCATTGGGGGCAATTGGTGTTGGGCTTCCACTCTTTACCTCCAGGCCTTTGTTTGTGCTCTTTTCTGTAAAAAGTTGCGACAAAGCAATCAGGACCTGGGCTGGTCAAGGCATAAGGACTGAGAGAGCTTTAGGTTCTGTCTACTGCCTATGGTTGAGATGGACACACCTGGAAATATGAGTACACACATCTTGGAGAAAGTGGACTGTAACTTTAAATTGAAAGAGATCTCTCAGCAAATTTTGTTAACATTTCAGGATTGAAGCCACTTTGCTGCGGGATTCCACTTGAATAGGTGATGGAGATAGAGATGAGGGAGAGGACTGAGGGAGAGAGTCTCTCTCATGTCTCAGGGGCATGACTGCCTGAGGGAGTTAGCAGAAGTCTGTAAGGATGCCATGGTCAGCATGAAGCTTGAGCTGTGCACCTCTCTCTCTCTCTTTTGGCACCTGAGCTGGGAACTGCTGGCAGTAGTAATGGCAGATCTCTGGCTATCCCACTACCATGGATATAACATGCAGCTAACCCTGTCACAGCCTACACCCCATTGGCTGTCTTGGGTTCAAAGGTTTCTTGTGTCAAGCATCAAGAATCATCAATGGATGGTAAAATCGCTGGCTAATAGATGGGGAACAGCAGCATATGTGGTCTAAGCAATGACCCTGCATGTTATTTATTAATGACAAAAGTAAATATGTACCTTTACTGTGGAGAGATCTGGGGGACACCACCTTAACCAAGTGCTCCAACTTAACATCCCCAATAATGAAACAATCTGACATAATGTGACTTCTGATCTCAGAAGAGAGACACAATGCCAAATATGTAGTATTTCTGCCAGAAAAGTTTAACCTAAATCTAATCACGAGGAACAATCAATCATACAAATTCAGATAATGGGATGTTCTAGATGTCAGGTGACATGAATTCTTAAAAACAACATAAAAATCCATGTCATAAAAGGAATCGGTGGGGCAACTACACTAGTCCACACTTATCCTCAGTTCAGTTTCACTTTCTGTGCTTTCAATTACCTGTGGACTATCACTATCTGATATAGATGAGTACAGTACAAAAAGATATTTTGAAAGAGTCCACATTCACTTTGATTACAGTATATTGTTATAATTTTTCTGTTTTATTACTAGTCATTGTTAACCTATTACTGTAACTAATTTATGAATCAAACTTTATTATAGGTATGTATGTATAGAAAAAAATATATATATAGGGTTTGGTACTATCCACAGTTTCAAGCATTCACTGTGGGTCTTGAAACATATCCGGTGTGGATAAGAGGGAATCACTGTATTTAGGTGAAAGGTACATAATAAATGATTACTGAGAATAGACTCTAATTAGATCTAAGATAGTTTTTAAAATGAAACAATGAAGTTAGAATGCTTAGGGAGACAACTATAGAAAATTTTGAATATTAGATGATATTAATAATAAATTAGTATTAATTTAATTAATAAATTGGCATTAATTTTCTCAGGTGAGATAATGATGTGATGTTGGGCTTCTACTCTTTACCTTCAGGCCTTTGTTAGTGCTCTTTTCGGTAAAAGTTGCGACAAAGCAATCAGGAGCCTGGGGCTGGTCATATAGAGCAATTGTGGTTGTATAGAGCAATTCCTTTATTGTTAGGTGATGCATATTTAAGTACCTACCAATAAATATTATGGTATCTGAAACTTCGGAATTCTTGAACAAAAAATGTGTGTGTGTGTGTGTGTGTGTGTGGTGTAGAGAAGGGCCAGAGACATGTGGCAAAATGTGAACAATTGCTGAATCTAGGTAAATGGCATATGGATTTTATTCTGCATTTTTGAAGTTTTTAAATATTAAAAGTGGGTAGAAACAGGCAAGGATCTGAAAATTGTCTCACTTAAAACTACCCATTTCTATGTCTCTTTGTGAAGTTTAAAGTACCCCAGGGGTGCACAGTTAGCCTTGCCATCCAAATGTCTAACTTTCTTGCTTTTGCCTTTCTCATGCACTGTAGGTTAAGCTGTTGTCTTCCTGCTCCCAGAACATGTAGAATTTACCTTCTGAAAATGCAAAGATTTGCAGATCCGAGTTCCTGGAGAGACATCTCAACTATTAGGGACCTCTAGATGAGAGAGCAGGGAGGAATGGTGCTGGAGAGCAGGGCAGTCTGTCTTGGAAGCTTGTTAGCAGAAAGTGGATAGAGGCCTCTGGAAAGTGAGATGATCCTAGAGGGTCAGTTTTAGCAAAGAGAGAGAAGATGAATTATTGATCTCCACTTTCTGGAACTTTTCTCCTTCCATTTTAGCATCCCTTCGTTAAATATTCTCATTTCATTTATTTTTATTTTACTAAACTTTTACTAAGCACCCATCACATGCCAGGCAACAGTCTAGGCCCTACATATACAGAGATGAATGAAAGATGATTCTTGTCCTCAGGCCACAACCTCACCTATTTCTGGTTTCCATCACTCTGAGGGAAAAAAATAAATTTAGACTTTTTGAGTTGATCCTCTGAAGTCAGGTAGAAACAGGTGAAAACTAACCCTAAGAAGTGATTTCAGTGGCGTCATTTGAGGCATCCTTGACCAGTAGGAGTGTGGGAGGCGGAGGCTGCTTTACACCCAGGGCTGGAGAGCTTCCTCAGCCCAGAGTCACCGGTTGCCCCCCTCTGTCTACATATTACACTCCATCAGGGAAAGAATACCAGGCAAAGAAAGCTGAACCCAGTTTCCAGATATTTGGGATAAGGAACAGACTGAAAGCTCTGGGAGAAAAAGCTATCTCTTTAGAGAACAGAAAATAGTTCTATATAAGGAAATGTCTGTGAACCAAAAGGTCAAGTGAGTGGTTCAGAGCCTGCTATGAAAGTGGCTTGATCTACATAGGCCAGCTGCCAAGGAAGTTGGTATCCTTCATTCCTGAGGTGTGTCTCTCTTTTCTTTTTACATTTTAATGATCCTGGCTACTAACTCATTTCATCATGGTATTTAATACATTAGACTGAGAAGGAGTGTATCTTTCCCATATTTCTAACAACAGGCCTTAAGGGACTTTGAGCAGTACACTCCAAATGCTGATTTAACTATGAATCAATGATACTTATGACAAAAGAGATAGGCTGCAACTATAAATCTTCAGACCTAACCTGTCAGTCCAGATCTAAGTAGAAAACCTGTGTGGATATTTCAGATCATGCTTTGTTCTGGAATGATACTTTCATTACCGTGCTCCAATCTTAACTTTCATTGTCTGAATTCTGGCCAGGCTTTCCTTCCTGACTTGCTCCCTCTTCCCTCACTAATCTCACACTATCATTGCGCTGCTTTCAGGATTCCAGACATCCAGTAGTTTTCAGATAAAAGCTGATGAATGTGTATAATATCATGAGTATAATGAATATAATGTCAGAGATTGTTGTTATATGGGAGGAAAACATTTCAAAGAAATGAAGGAGGGCATGTTATATATCATCAGTGCATAGGCTAGGTTTATTGTTACCCTGTTATGTCACAATATTGCCATTTCTGTAATACTGTTTGGGAGAATTATATTAACACTGTGTTTTATGGAAATTACAGGATGTCCTATAATTGTTAAATTCACTAGGTCTAATTTATTTAAAGGATCTTTTTACTTTCTTTGAAATCTTCTTTTTCATTTTGTCAATGCATGCAAACTAGAGAAATGAACTGAAGCAATGATTTAATAATGCTATGAAGAAAGTTAAAGTTCTCACCAAATCCATGGAGAATTATAGCAGGCATAGTTTTCAGCTTGAATTTCCCCTTCATTTTCCTTAGATTGTGGGAAAAAAGCTATACAACAACTAGATCCTACTTAAGAGGACAATTTGTCTTATGATTCAATGGCAAAAAAATTGCCTTCAACCTCAGTGTTAAATTAGTATATCAGGTCCTAGATTATTTAATTACTTTCACTATAACTGTGTTTTACTTTAGTTCAACAAAACCACGTTCAAAAAAGAGCTAAATAGAAATCAGTCACCTCCAGGTGGAAAGGTTTTAAAATTGGTGCAACTTTCTTTTTTTTTTTTTTGAGACGGAGTCTTGCTGTGTCGCCCAGGCTGGAGTGCAGTGGCGCGATCTCGGCTCACTGCAAGCTCCGCCTCCCGGGTTCACGCCATTCTCAGCCTCCGAGTAGCTGGGACTACAGGCGCCCGCCACCACGCCCGGCTAGTTTTTTGTATTTTTAGTAGAGACGGGGTTTCACCATGTTAGCCAGGATGGTCTCGATCTCCTGACCTCATGATCCACCCGTCTCGGCCTCCCAAAGTGCTGGGATTACAGGCTTGAGCCACCGCGCCTGGCCAGGAATTGGTGCAGCTTTCATCTTCTGCTGTCTGCTTGCCCTGCACTGCTGACTCTTCCTTTAGACGCGCTCTCCATAATTGAGGAAGGGGCCACATGATTCCCTGTGGTTCATATAATGGAGCAGAATAAGAGGACGGAATTACTTGAGCCACTAATAACCTTGCAGGGAAACAGTGTTTTTATGAAAACTGGATGGGCATCAGAAACATGGAATAAGGGATTCCAGATAAATTCTTTTTTAAAGTTTTACTCTGTCACTCAGGCTGGAGTGCAGTGGCGTGATCATAGCTCAGTATAGCCTCAAACTCCCAGGCCCAAGCTATACTCCTGCCTTAGCTTCCTGAGTAGCTGGGACTACAGGTGCGTGCCACTACACTTGGCTAATTTTTACAATTTTTTTTTTTGTAGAAATGGGGGTCTTGCTTTGTTGCCCAGGATGGCTCGAACTCCTGGACTCAAGTGATCCCCCCAACTTGGCCTCCAAAAACACTGAGATTATAGGTGTGAGCCACCACATCTGGCTCCAGATAACAATTTAACTTTTTTCAGGGAGACAGTAGCTACGAATTGTTGTGTGCTCACTGTGTGCCAGGCACAAATGCTAAATATTTTACAAACCTTGTCTGTCAAGTAGGTATAAAGTAAGTATTAACATATCATTTTACAAAAGAAGACAGAAACTTCGAGAGAAGTTAAGTAAATTTCCCACCATCAAATACCTTGAAAGTCAAGGTGAGATTTAAGCTAACATTGTTGTCTTGACACCAGTGCTCTTCTAGTTGATGTTTATTTGCTCAGCATTGGGTCACATTTTATAGTTTGTGACAGGACAAAAACTACTCACTTACAAGTGTTGCAAGATTTTGCCACATCCTTTCCAAACTCACCCACTAACAAGAGTTTTACCTCTTTAGTTCCATCACCTTCGATCTGGGAAACATGGAGAATACAAAGAGGAACATGCTGCTTGGATATGGCAGAAACATTTCAAAGAGTTTTGAGAAACATAAATGGGAGAATCTATGGCATGAGGGGAACTGGATAGCTGGACAGAAAAAGAAAGCAAGACTCACCCTTGTGGTATTTGAAAATCTCAAGAAACCATCTTGAATTTCCTTGGGATTATTTTTGGTTACTGGGTTGTGTCTCCTGAGACACGGTGTCCCCACAGAGATTCTTGCATGAGGGTCACTGAGAATAAACATAGTATCATAAAGTTTAGCTGTTTTTATCTAGTGGAATTCCTAGTGGAGCTGGAGAATGCATATTGGGAAGACAGAGCTGCTCCCCAAGAGAGAAACCTCTGGAGTAAGAGATTAAAATGTTTATCCCATAGCATCGTGGAAGGGTCTCCAAAAGCAGTGAAGAGCTCCCTCTCTGTGATCTCATAATTACTAGTAAAGCCAAAAAAATTATAATATGCTTACTGAGATTGAATTTCTAGTGGAAAATGACAAACAGATAAATTTTGTGTTCAGATCAAAAGTGCCTAGGCCCCACGGCAGCACAGGAGATAAGGCGCCTTGGGGAAGTAAGAGTAGGGATTTACCGATATCATTATCTATTTCAATCAAAATAGAATTCGAAAAACAAAAAAAAAAATGGATTTTGAATTAACACAACTAAAACACTGGGGATTGGAGTCAAGTTTTAAAAAAACTCACCAAAGTCTAGGGAAGCTTCCCACAATGCCTGGTTATCTTTTGGAATCACGACTGTGGTATTTAAATGTAGGTACATTTCCTTGCCACATCTCTGACAACAACATTCCATCACTTGGAATCGGAATCAAGCCAAGAACATATCTTCACTGTTACAGCCAAGCTGTTGGGTGTGAGTGCCTCTGCCACGGCCATGATGGTCCAGGTAATGCTACCAAGTTTCCAAGTGTCAAAGTGCTCAGCTAAGACAATGAACCACACTGAAAGTAACAATCAAGACTTTTAAAACTCACTGTAGCAATACAAACAAGCGGTCCAAAAGAGAAGCACTGGCTCCTCAGTATTCCACTTTTCTTCAAGGAAGGACACTGCTGAGGATCAGATGACATGCAGCTCAGACAGGAAAAGTCACCTCACTGCTAAGGAGCCCAAAACTAAGGGTTCCTGCCTCTTTATGGACCTGGAGGGCCAGGGATAGAGACAGGGGGAAAGGTTAGGAGTGAAAAAGTATTGAGTCAAAATGGAGAAAAGTGCCCTAACCAAGATCCCAAGTGAGGAGGACTTGGCAGAGCCAGACGATTAGGCAGAGCAAACCCAGAGATAAAGATTTGGGTGTAACCACTGGGTCCACATGGCCAGAAAGATGGGATCAATAGACACTGTGGACTACCAGGGCAGGGAAGTGAGGGAGGGGAGCAAGGGCTAAAACACTACTTACTGGGTACTATGCTCACTACTCGTGTGACAGGTTTAGTTATACCCCAAACCTCAGCATCAGCATCATGCACTATAGCTTTGTAACAAACCTGCACATGCACACCCTGACAGTAAAATAGAAGTTGAAAAAGAAAAAAAAAATCTGGGCATAAATAGTTCATTTCATAGGGACAAAAAAGAACAGCACACTCTCTAACATATAGTAAAGCCTAGTATGTCTAGTATGTTTGGTGTGGACACAGGAGCAAGTTTTTTGTTTGCTTGTTTGTTTTTAAAAGGACAAGTGAAAAAATATGAGTAAAAACATCTAATTGGTTTGGTTATAGGAAAGGACTAGCATCTTGTGGCAGGTTGTACATGTGTAGGAAACTATTTTGCTCCTCAAAAAAGATGACCATGAAATGCTTTGGCGTGACAAACTGTGGCAGTACTTGTGAGAGAGAAAGCTTGAAGAGAGATGCTGAGGCGAGGAGGGCCACCACTAAATGATGCTTCTTTGCAGACAGGAGACAGTGACACAGAACAGGGCCTTGACTTTGAGCCTATAGGGAATGGGACAGAAGAAATTCAACTTTCCTTTAGGTCACTTTGGAATCTCTGCTGCAGTTGATGTTTTAACAGCTTCCCATTCTGCAGTCTCCCAGGGCTTGCTGTGGACATGCACTAGTCCAGTTAGCCCCTTGAATAGCTGGATTTGCATGCTGGCAGTCCAGTTTAGAAAACCAAGGAGATATTGTCCTCATGTCTAAGCCACCAGGTGGAGTAAGAAAGCATCCCCTCCAGAGGCTCTGCTGGTACAGAAGCTCCAAAGGTTCTTTGAGTTTTAAATTAATAATTGTTTTCAGAGATGGCTAGGCTGTGAACTATGTGTCCTTAGGATCCCTTCAAATTTATGTTTGATGTCTGTCTCCTAAGCATGACTCATATTTGAAAGATCACCAAGCCTGCTTGAGCTGCAATATCTAAATTATGCAAGAGGATACTTGTAATGACTTTCAAGCTAAATGGTAGTATTCTGTCAATCTGGTTATTTCTCTTTGGATAATTCAGAAATTTTGCCTCCCATAGGTTTTATGTAGAAAAGAAAACCAGAGCATGATAGCATTATCTTCTATGTGTTCTTTCCAGACAAGGAAAATTAAAGATTAGCTTACGGATTTGTGTGAATGACAAAAGGTATCTCTGGATATGTATAACTGCTATTATAAACAACCCAGGTTCCTCCTTTGAAAATTACACAGAAATGATTTGAATTTAATTAGAAAATTATTTGTTCCATTCTTGATAATTAACATGAAAGGTCACACACTCTTGATTAAACAAAAGTATTATAAACGTATTCTTAGAACAAAGGAAGTTAGTACTAAGAAAATGCTTTGTTCTGCTTTTTATAGCCTACTTCTCCTTGAACTGGAGAATGAGAGGTCCTCAAATAGGGAACTAAATATCAAGCTAATTGTACTGACATGTGAACCCACATCTATGCAATTGAATAGGGGTAGTCTCTTAAAAACAATCATAGCTACTTGCTTTTGGTCTCTCTGTTTCATAACATTCCTGAACTTTTCATTGGTTCATCTGTTATGCCAACAGTTAAGCTCTACTAGTATTTTCTTTCCTCACAACACTGAAATGAGCAGCCAAAATAATTTGTGGCAGTTAGTGGGAATGTAAATTAGTACAGCCACTATGGAAAATAGTATGGAGGTTCCTAAGGCAACTAAAAATAGAACTACTATAGAATTGAGCAATCCCACTGCTGGGTATATAGCCAAAAGAAGGAAAATCAGTATATCAAAGAGATAACTACTTCTCATGTTTATTGTGGCACTCTTCACAACAGTCAACATGTGGAAGCAACTTTTGTCTGTCAATGGATGAATTGATAAAGAAACTGTGATATATATATATACACATACACACACACAATGGAATAATATTCAGCCATAAAAAGGAATGAAATTCTGTCATTTGCAGCAACATGAATGAGCTTGGAGGCCATTACGCTAAGTGACGTAAGACAGGCACAAAAATACAAATATTGCATGTTAAATTAACAAGCTATTTTGGCTCCGATGCCTATTTTCAGTTTACTCCAACTTTTTTTTTTTTTATACTTTAAGTTCTAGGGTACATGTGCACAATGTGCAGGTTTGTTACATATGTATACATGTGCCATGTTGGTGTGCTGCACCCATTAACTCACCATCTACATTAGGTATATCTCCTAAGGCTATCCCTCCCTCATCCCCCACCCCACGTCAGGCCCTGGTGTGTGGTGTTCCTTTTCCTGTGTCCAAGTGTTCTCATCATTCAATTCTCACCTGTGAGTGAGAACATGTGGTGTTTGTTTTTTTGTCCTTGTGATAGTTTGCTGAGAATAATGGTTTCCAGCTTTATCCATGTCCCTACAAAGGACATGAACTCATCCTTTTTCATGACTGCATAGTATTCCATGGTGTATATGTGCCACATTTTCTTAATCCAGTATATCTTTGATGGATATTTGGGTTGGTTCCAAGTCTTTGCTATTGTGAATAGTGCCACAATAAACATAGTGTACATGTGTCTTTATAGTGGCATGATTTATAATCCTTTGGGTACATACCCAGTAATGGGATGGCTGGGTCAAATGGTATTTCTAGTTCTAGATCCTTGAGGAATAGCCACACTGTCTTCCACAATGGTTGAACTAGTTTACATTCCCACCAACAGTGTAAAAATGTTCCTACTTCTCCACATCCTCTCCATCACCTGTTGTTTCCTGACTTTTTAATGATCGCCATTCTAACTGGTGTGAGATGGTATCTCATTGTGGTTTTGATTTGCATTTCTCTGATGGCCAGTGATAATGAACATTTTTTCATGTGTCTGTTGGCTGCATAAATGTCTTCTTTTGAGAAGTGTCTGTTCGTATCCTTCGCCCACTTTGTGATGGGGTTGTTTTTTTCTTGTAAGTTTGTTTGAGTTCTTTGTAGATTCTGGATATTAGTCCTTTGTCAGATGAGTAGATTGCAATATTCTCCCATTCTATATGTTGCCTGTTCACTCTGATGGTAGTTTCTTTTGCTGTGCAGAAGCTCTTTAATTAGATCCCATTTGTCAATTTTAATCTTCTACCACATCTCCAGTCAAACACACAAGGTGGAAAGACGTGGGCAGTCATTCATTCCATAATCTTGTGCATGATGAGTGCTCACTCATTTCTATGGAAAGTGAGGATGAGGCAGAGAGAAATGGAAGGTGGAAAGGGATTGAGGATGAGTCGCACAGGAGGAGAAAATAGAGACAGGTTGAGTAGGAGGAAACTGGGAAGTGTGTCACTCTGACTTTTACAAGCCGTAAGTAAGTCTTGCTGTGCCTGAGCAAACACACACACATCCCTCCACTTGACTTGGCTTTATACTTTTGTATGGGTTAAAGTAGTTTAAAAAGAGAGAGAGAAAGGCCGGGCACAGTGGCTCACACTTGTAATCCCAGCACTTTGGGAGGCTGAGGCAGGTGGATCGCTTGAGGTCAGGAGTTCGAGACCAGCTTGGCCAACATAGTGAAACCCCGTTTCTACTAAAAATACAAAAATTTAGCTGGGCGTGGTGGTGGGTGCCTGTAATCCCACACTTGGAAGGCTGAGGCAGGAGAATCGCTAGACTCCAGGAGCCAGAGGTTGCCGTGAGCCAAGATGGCACCACTGCACTCTAGCCTGGGTGACAGAGCAAGACTCTGTCTCAAAAAAAAAAAAAAAAAAAAAAGAGAGAGATAACATGGATGGAGCTGGAGGGAGGCCATTATCCTAAGTGAACTAATGCTGGAAGAGAAAGCCAAATACCACATGTTCTCACTTATAAGTGAGAGCCAAATAATGAGAACACATGGACACAAAGAGGGAACCAACAGACACTGGGGCCTACTTGAGGGTAGTGGGTGGGAGGAGGAGGGAGAGGATCACAAAAAATACCTATCAGGTACTATATTTATCAGCTGGTGATAAAATAATTTGTACACCAAATCCCTGTGACATGCAGTTTACCTATATAACAAACCTGCACTTATACCCATGAACCTAAAAGTTAAAAAGAGAGAGAGAGAAAGAGAAAAATCTCATAGCAGAAAATGGTCTGATAGCAGACTATTTTGCCATATAGTTGGTAAGGTTTATATTTTTACTGAAAAAAGGCCCATTCTTGACTAATAAATTTTATGCTGCATCTTGAATGAGATGTTTCCCCTAATTATGTAACAAACTGTGAGGAAGTAGTACTCTTAAAAACAATATATTTTAACAACATTGTATCTCCTAATGTCTTATACAAATATTTATTGAATGAAACAGTGATGCAAGCTGAGTAGCATTAATATACACACACATGTGCAGATGTAAGCATCTTTTAATGATGGTCCTTGGGTGGATAATAGCCACTAACAGCAGTTCCCAGACTTTGCTCCATGTTAGAGCTATCTGGCAAAATCCAGATGCTCAGGTCATGCCTTGTGATAATTGAGTTACAGATGTCTGAAAGTGGCAAAGAGAAACCTGTATTTCTTAAAGGTCCCCATGTGATTCCAATGTGCCGCAAAGTTTGAGAACGCCTGTCCTACTTGATTTCTAACTCTGAAGGATAATTAACCATAATATGTAACTAACTTTGTTTGCATATATAATGCTCAGATTTCTAACAAGATCACAGATTTTTAAAAAACTAGTCTTACGTTAACATGCATTTGTAGGGAGTTTTTGATATTGTGAAGATAATTTCAAAAGGATTAAGAACTCAAAAACCCTTGAGTGTGCACTGCATGAGTTTGGCAGTGACATAGTATCTAGTATTCTTGTTGGCTAGTATTCCGGAGACTGGTATCCCAAAGAGCTTGCCTTCCTATGGTAAACACCATCTAAAGACAGAAGATGAAGAATCATGCGAGGAGATAGAGGTCAACTAGGAAATAAGTAACAGTTGAAATAATGTAAAAATCAACTTACAGGAGAGAAATTATGAGTATATTGTAGTCTTAGGAATTTAATAGCAGAATATAAGGTGACATGTTATGTTCTGCCATGTCACAGTCCCCAGGACATGCCACTTATAAAAAGTAATATGAAGAGAACATATAGGCTCATTACCTGATCACCTACTATTTTTGTTTTATTTTTAATTGGCAAATAATAATTGTATATATTTATCGAGCACAAGGTGATGTTTCAATACATGCATATATTGTGGAATGATCAAGTCATTCAAATTGGCATATCCATCACCTCAAATATTTATCATTTCTTTTTGTGAGAACATTTAAAACGCGGTGGCTCATGCCGATAATCCCAAAACTTTGGGAGGCTGAGGCGGGCAGATCACGAGGTCAAGAGTTCGAGACCAGCCTGACCAACATGGTAAAACCCTGTCTTTACTAAAAGTACAAAAACTAGCCGGATGTGGTGGCACATGCCTGTAATACCAGCTACAGGAGGCTGAGGCAAGAGAATTGTTTGAACCCGGGAGGCAAAGTGAGCCGACTACACTCCAGCCTGGGCAACAGAGCAAGACTCCGCTTAAAAAAAAAAATCCTCCCTTTTAGCTACTTTGAAACATACATTATTGTTAACTACAGTCACTGTGTGGTGCGATAGAACATCAGAACTTACTCTTCCTTCCCTACACAACATTTTACTCATATTATCATGATTAATCCTGCCATTAATTTTATAAAATATTATTGTCTCCATTTTCCAAATGAAGAAATTGAGGCTGAAAGAGGTTAATTTCCTAAGATAATAGAGCCAGGATTCACACTCAAATCTAACAGGCTCTGGGATTCATATTTTCCATTGCACAGAGCCATAAAACATTGCCCTTCTCCTCTCCCCACTACTCTTTCCATATCTTCTCATATGAATGGACAATCTCTGTGCTCTGTGGGTGGCAACAGTTGGTATCTTTAAGAGAGCAGTACTAAATATTAACTTGAACCGGAACCGACAACATCTGTTTCTGAGGGCTGCATAGTGTAGCTGGGTGGAGGCAGTCGTGCTGGTGAGGTTTGATCTCCTACGTTCAAGGAAATGGGAAAAGCTTAGCAAAAAGCACTTACTGATTTGAATGAGTTCCAGTGACTGGAGAAAATAAGCATCTCTGACATCAGCTTTCCCAGACCCACAGCAGTTTAGTCTTCATACGTTCTTCCGGAGACCAGAGCAAATGTTTGTTCCCACATTTCCAAAAGCACTTAGGGAGGGAGGATGCAGTCTGCCAGAAGCGGTTCTGCCTTTGGAACTGAGTCCCTTTCTGGGACATTTTTGGAACTTCTGCCTGCCATGCGTGAGGGTGGGTGGTGAAGTTCTGGTGGCCGGTTCTGAGGAGCTCACGTGACTCACTGCTGTGCCTTCTGTGGGTCTCCAGCTGCACCACCCACACCCTTGACTTGTATTATTAGCTGTCGTCATCCAAGAGGTCTGAAGATTCATCAGACTGTAAGCTCACACTCCATTTTCTTTTGATTGCATCATATCATTAGCTTTCTGAGAAGACAATGACTATTTCCATGAGAAAGGTCCATTCTGCCACCACAGCTGTTACCAGTAAGCAGCTGGCACCCTGCTGGCAGGCAGGGTAGAGCCCTCTGTTGTGTATATAAAATGGTGGAGGAATTACTGAAGCACTCACTTCAAGTTTCCTTGATTTTCATGATTACAATGGCCTTTATTTCCATTCTTCTCTGTTTTTCTATGGTCATACTTGTCCTTTACATCAACTGGAGATGTTCTACAGCAGAAACTAGTATACTATTTTCTGATCATAGCCTCTTCTCCCTTGAGATCTGTTATTCATAAGATGTCACTTTAAGCAAATGAAGATTTCTAGTCCCTCTGCAACTGCCTTTTCTGTCCAAATGCCACCCCCTCCTACTTTACTTCTTTATGTGTGCAAGCCTTATCCATGAGGTATCGTTTAATCCACTTCATCCTCCTGCCAGAATCAAGCTCTCTTTTCTGCCCTAAACATCCAACTGTCTGTTTCTACAACCACTTACTGAAACACACACACACACACACACACACACACACACAGAGTTATGGGCACTGGTATTATTATAATTGCTTGTATCCAACTTGAGTGGATATTCACCACTGCCCCAAAAAATTGGGGAATTTTTTTGTGTGTGAATGTGTGTGACTCTAATAAGCTTCCTCTCTCAGTACTCATAGTGGACATTCTAGCAAGTTATGGAATAGAGTACAAGGTGATGTTTCAATACAAGTATGTATTGTGGAATAATTAAATCAGTCAAATTGGCAAATCCATAACCTCATATATTTATCTTTTCCTTTTGGTGAGAACATTTAAAATCCTCTCTTTTAGCTGCAAGTGTCTCAGGACACTTGGCCTAGAGAATAATAATGACTATAGAGTCATGGGACAAAACTTCCTATCTTAGAACCTCTCTCCTATGCTGCCTCTTCAAGTCTCTACTCCTGCAGTCACCACTCCTTTTCTCTATTCTTAGGACAAGTTCTGATCTTCTCCCTATCCAGAAAAAAATTCTCTTTATCTGTCCTCTAGGCTCCATTCCTGCCTATCTCTTCCAGGACCTTACTCCATTAATTACTTCATTTCTCTTCTATAATCAAACCTTTTCTCTAATATCATTCATTTTAAAATTTAAAAAACAAAACAAAACTTCCTTTACTCTGCATCTCCTCTAGCCATGCTTGTCTAGCAAACACATAAGGCATTTGTTCTGTGTCAGGGATTGTCCCAATTGTTTCACAACTCATTTAGTATTCATAGTGACACTATTAAACATTCCCTTTCTCAGTTTCATATTTGAGACATCTGAGACACAGAGAAGTCTTACTTGACTTCGTAACCTTCCTGAAGTTGCCTAGTTTATTAATTAATATCAGAACTAGGAATTGAACCCAGGAAGTCTGGCCTAGACGCCGCTAGGCTGTTCTGTACTCCCCCTTCAATATTCTACCACCTCCTTTTACTCATCAACCAAGCTTTTCAAAACATGGGCACTACTTACACTTTCTACATTGCAAATTGTCTTTTGTTTCTGCAGTCCTCTGAAATTGTTGCTTGGGGCACTGGTGACTAACTTCCGGCTTGCTTAATCCAAGAGACATGATTTTTCCCTTTCCTCCCCACTCTCTTGCCCTTTTTCTTGTTCCTTCAATGCACAGAATTGGGTCAGCCATAATCCTGGTTCATGCCATATTTATTATTGGTAATTCAATGCCCATTTACCTTTAGTTAATTTTGATAAAGTATTTTAAAAATATACCAGTGAAATAAAAGTCAAGGCCTCAAAAATAACCTACCCCTAACTATGCTCAAACCAACATTTCATTCCCCTTACTCCCTTTACCCAGACAACTCATTGTATTAAATGCTGTGTTCATCACTCCTTTATTTTAGTTTTGAACATTTTTTTAAAAGAGTATCATACTATATACAATTCTTCTAGAAACTGTTCTTTTCAGTTAATGTTATATTGCTAGGATTCATCCATACTGTTGCATGTCAATTGATTTCATTAATTTTTACTGCTATATAATAACTACTCAAATATATGCAAGTATAACACACTTTATTTATACATTTCCCTACTGATGGACATTTGAATAAAAGACATCTCTAGACCTTATGTTATTACTCTGGTGTTTGGTGATATTTGTTGACATCTCCTTCCTTTTTGAAAATCACCGCTCCTTTTTCATCTTCTTCCAGTTCTTCTTTAATGTGACTGTTTCTCTGTACTCACCTTCATTGACTCATCTATCTCCTCCTGCCACTTAAATATTGATGTTGCTCAAAGTTCTGTCTTTAGTTCTTTCAGTTTCTATGTCATATATTATTCTGATGCAACCATGGAAAGTGAAAGTCCATGGTATCTGTGTGGGCTGTGAACTGCAAATCTAAATTTTTTTTTATTTTTATTTTTTGTTTTTGTTTTGGGTTTTATTATCTTTTTTTCAGATGGAGTCTCACTCTGCCACCAGGGTGGAGTGCAGTGGCATGATATTGGTTCACTGCAACCTCTGCCTCCTGAGTTCAAGTGGTCCTCTTGCCTCAGCCTCCCAAGTAGCCAGGACTACAGGCATGTGCCACTTCGCCCAGCTAATTTTTTGTATTTTTAGTAGAGATGGAGTTTCACCATGTTGGACAGGATGGTCATGATCTCTTGACCTTGTGATCTGCCCGCCTTGGCCTCTAAAAGTGCTGGGATTACAGGTGTAAGCCACCGCGCCAGGCCTCTTAATTTATTTTTAATCCTATATACCTTTCCTGAGGTAGAGTCTTATATTAAACTACCCACCTGACTTGGCCTCAGTTTTCTCACTTGTGAAATGGAAGGGACTATAATATCCACCTCTTGGTGGTACTGAAGGAGATGGCCTGTAAACTATAGAGTATAGCTTCTAGAACAAAGAAGGGTTTCACAAATGAAAACTATTTTATTACTATTGTTCTGTTGTTTACCACATGTGCTCATGTCCCAGATTTTCCTCAACACAGACAACAGAAACATAAGGGCATCATGCAGGAGTGCAGTTGAAGTGGATGGTCAGAGACTACTGCCTCAGTGACTAGTGTCGGTAATTGCATATGGGCTGCAATTCTGATCCCAAATGGGAAAATGAAAAATGCACTGTCCTTTAGCCAAGCTATTCAAGCTTGCATATCATAACAGTGGGAGCTTCAAAAGGTGAAAGTAGTCTTTCCTTAATTTCCCTAAAGCTCAGCCCAAATTTTACCTGTGGAAAGACAGAACATTTAGGAGATGCCAGCAATTGTACCTAGATTAAAAGAAGAAACAAACTTGGATTCCAAATGCTTCAAATTATCTCAAAGTCATGATGTTTAACCATAATTTTCATAACCAGGCACAAGATGACTGAAGTTAAATTGGCCAGTGCTCCCACATCATTAGGTGCTAGCCAAGGAGGGTTATAAAGGATCTTTTCTCATTATTTCTTGCTATGAATTTGATGTTGTGAATGGATAGGCTACATTTACGACTTACCCATGAATAAACGAGACTTACCCATGAATAAAATTTAAAGGAGTATCTGCTATGCATTTCTTCTCTTTTCCCAAACTGAAGCCTGATGGGGCCACAGGCTCTGGATGGGATGCAATATTGTAGAAGCCTAAGTTGATGGTCACTTGTCAAAGGGAATGATAGAAAGCATAGCAACCCGGTGATTTAAAAAAAAAAAAAAAAACACTTGGTTGACATTCACGTCTAAGACTTTGTCATAAGGAACCAATCAGAGATGGAGGCAAGAATTTACAAGCAAGCATGTTCGTATCAGCATTCTAATATCAATAAATTGGTAACAGCCCAAATGTCCAAGAATAGAATATAGATTAAATAACTTCTGGTATAGCTATATGACTGAAAAAGAATTGCAACCAAATGCTAACATAAAGACATGTCCTTAACTGTAGTTATTGCCATGATAAAATACTTATGATATAATCTTAAATAAGAAGAAAGCCATAAAGCAGAATGTAGAAAAGTATATATATATGAATCATTGGAGGATATAGCAAAATATTAGTAATGGTGGTCTCTAAGAGGTGTGATTGCTGGAGATATTAATTTTTTTCTGTATTTAAAATATCTTATTTACATTATTCATTAATATAATTTTGTAATTAAAATTATCTTCAGAATTAAAGTATGAAACATAATAAACAAAATAAATAGCTGGGCAGAAGGTGAGTTTATAGGCACAAAACAGAAGGGATGAAGAGAGGAAAGACCTTTAAAAAGGGAGCACATTTCAAAGAGGCAGAAGTTGGAGCAACTTTCAGCTGAAAGCAGGGTATCAGCAGCCTCAACTGTGGTCAGGCAGGGGAACACCTGTTCATATTATTTTGCCAGCATATATGGGGGAATATCAGGTCACAGAATTTGACTGTCTAGAACTCCTATCAAAAAGTCTAGCTGGTGAATTGGAACATGCATATGTGAGAGTTAAACAATATTTGCTAATAGCATACAACGTTATTAAAAGGACTTCATTTCTAGAAAAGGAAGGGAAGTAATGGGAAAAAGGAAGCACAATGATAGCACAACATAAAACCTGTCTAACATGAGTCATCCCAAATGCTCTCTAAACTTTCCAGAGTTAAAATTTGGTTTGTCCAGTGGGGAGGTATGTGTCTGTCTATGAGTGTGGATGTGTGTGTGTATGCGGATATATTCGTGTGTGTGTGTGTGTGTGTGTGTGTGTGTGGATGTGTACATGCATTTGTTGGGGGATTATTTCCAAAACCTTTTCTTCAGAGGGTAAGTGGTAGGAACAAGATCTTTTTTTTTTTTTTTTTTGAGACAGAGTCTCGCTCTGTCGCCCAGGCTGGAGTGCAGTGGCCGGATCTCAGCTCACTGCAAGCTCCGCCTCCCGGGTTTACGCCATTCTCTCGCCTCAGCCTCCCGAGTAGCTGGGACTACAGGCGCCCGCCACCTCGCCCAGCTAATTTTTTGTATTTTTTTTAGTAGAGACGGGGTTTCACTGTGTTAGCCAGGATGGTCTCGATCTCCTGACCTCGTGATCCACCCGTCTCGGCCTCCCAAAGTGCTGGGATTACAGGGTTGAGCCACCGCGCCCGGCCAGGAACAAGATCTTGAATGGGTGTAGCTGCCCAAGAAAGTGGTGTGGTTGTACTTACATCAGATGAAATAGACTTTAAAACAAAAATATGATTAGTGATGAAGAACATCACTATATACAAATGAAAGTTTTAAATTACTAAGAATATAGAGCAATCCTAAGCATATATGCATCTAATAAAAGTATTGCCATAGATAAAGCAAAATTGATATAATTGTAGGAATAAAATTATTAACTCATCATAGAAGGTGATTCAACATGTCACTCTCCATTATTAAGTTAGACACATCAATCAGCAAAGATATAGAAGATCTAAATAATACAAAAAAACCATTCTTGATCTAATAGGCATCTGTAGATTTCTACATTTGATAGAGAAAATACGTTTTTCTCAAGCACACATAGAAATTGATCATGCACTAAGCCATAAAGAAAGTCTCCACAAATTTCAAAGAATCAGAATCACATAGACCATGATTTTTGACCACAAGTGTAAATTACAAATTCATTTTAAATATATTAATAGGTAAACCTCACTTATTCAGAAAAAAAACAAGTTTCTATATAATTCATAGTCTATAAAATAAATTATAATAAAGATTTTAAAAGACTTAGTACTGTATAATATTTTAAAAGACTAACAAAATTTGTAGATATAGAAAAAAATGGTGTTTTTAGGAAAAGATGTAACCATAAATAATTGTATTAAAAAACTGAAGGAAAAATAAAAATATGAGCAAAATGTGCATGTTAAGAAACAAGAAAAAAATAGAATAAACCCCTAAGAGTAGAAGGAAAGATATAATTAAAATAGCAGTAGAAATCAATGAAATAGAAAATAAATACATAATAGAAAAAAAACACAAAAGCAAAAGGTTGTTTTTTTTTTCTAAAAGAAACTAATAAAATAGACCAAACTCTGAGAAGATTAGTTACAAAAAATTAGAAAAAGCACACATTAATAATATGGGGAAAAAAGAGAATATGTAACTACAGATATAGCAGAGAGTTAAAAAAAATAAGGTCATATTATTAATAATTATAAGTGAACAACTTTAAAAACTTAAACAAAATGAAGAAATTACTAGAAAAGTATGATTAAACCAGAAATGACTCAACATGAAACACAAATGTTTATCTATTCCCAAATTGTTTAAGTGTGAGAGCACTTTCTTCCTACAATATCAACTCCATTCTAAGTTTCTGAAGGGTGAGAGAGCTGTGAATGACTTGGGCCACAGAATAAAGAGCTGTCAACAGGAGTCAGTAGATTGGGGGTTGGGGGTAGGTCCTAAGCAAAGTTTTGGAACATAGATGGGCATTCATACTGTACGATGGTCAACAGGTGAGATGCTGGCTACCACCCATGGATGCTTCTTGAAGGAGTACAATGAGAAGGAAAGCCCATGCAGATCCCCAGCTGCACACATGCGATGTCCTCAAATGGAGATCCTAAGGTTGATGGTTTCAAACTGAACCCCTACAAACTTTCCTGGTGTTGGCAACTAGTGATGCTTAGTTGCATGAATGCATGAAGGTAGATTGCCTCTTCATGTTGACTTCACTCTTCTCCATTTATGCCTTTCCACTTTCTTGGAATCTCTCTTCTCTCCCCATTCTCCATTCTTGGTCTAGTAGATGTTAGGAGAAGGAGGAAACAGTTCCTATATTTTTCCAAATCTTTCAGTTTACACCTTCCCCTCAGTTTTTAAATTCACAGCCCAGAGATGCTGCTTCTGTGGTTTTTCTCTGAGACTTTACCCTACCTAAGGCAACAGGTCACACATGATGTCCTAGGCAAGAACAGGATTGGGATAACCTCAGGATTTGGAGGGAGAGGAGGCAGGGGGAACAGAAGCACATCTATTAGTCCTTTGGAATAGCTTCCTGCCACATGTGTAAATAATAGCTAGAAGACAAAGTGTCATATGCCATAACAGAAACATGTAAGAGATCATTTGGAACATCACTGAGAGAGCCAAGAAACATTAATCAATTTTAGTGTTTTAGATTTCTTTAAATGACTTCATCACATGCTACATATTAGGTCAAGTTTTAAGATCAGTAGGCCCCCTTAAGTGATAAGATTGGAGGCCACTGGTTCACCTAATGCAACTTTATCTTCATTTTTTATTTATTGACTTATTTGTTTTTGTGTTTGTCAGAGAATTAAGAAGACTGGTCTATTTAAAACTTGCTCATCAAGCAACTTGCTCATCACAAGCTTCTCTAAATGGATGGTACATCAAAAGACATTTATTTGAACACATTTATTTGGAGAAAAATTCTCTTTGGGAATTTGTAAATAATTAGATTTAGGTGCTAGGCATCTTGGGAATCTTAATTTTGGGAGTAAAATTTTCCATTTATTGAAAAGAATTTGGTGAATATGCACAAATTATTTGTGATTTCACACATGGAGGAAAAATGCAAAATGCACTAAATTATCTCAAATGTTTTCTTGGCATGGAGACAGAAATCTAGATTTGTTTAAGCATATGGAGTACGACGAGAACTATTCATCTCCGTTGCAATTATTCATATTATTCCTTCCTTTCACCATGATTCCTAATCACATTCAGGAGCTCAAGGCAAAGGGACAAAACTTGGTTAAGAGACATTTTTATGTGATTAGGGTGGGAGTAATATGCCTTAGGAAGGGGAGAAGACAGAAGAGGTCTTGTCTGGGAAGTTCAGTAACTGAGAATGGAATACTGAATGCAGATTTTTTCCTAGAGCAAGTCATACCCATATAAACTATGTAAGTTATTTTCTAGCCTGCTTCTACTTTTTTATATACTGCCATGACCTGCATTTTGTGTCAGGACAGAAGAATTTTTAAAAACACTTGGTGTTCAAGACCTTATTCTTGAATTCTTACTGCTCTGCCTCAAACCTGACATATCTTATCTCTTTTTGAAACAGTTTTCTGTATTGGTTCCTCTTTCTAATGTTGGACTGTTGATATTCAGACTCCTCTTACTCCACCATTTTTATTTCAGTTTGGTCTCTATACTTCCGACTTTAAAAACTTTTTTTTTTACCTTGGATGTCTGCTTTTGGTTTAATTATTCCATGAACAACTCTGTGAACAATGATGTTTGTTTGCTTGTTTTGGTCGGGACTGAAGCCACGTCTCACTGTGTGTTGCACACACAGGCAGTTCCATGGGCAAGGCCTGGCCCTGAGCTAGGACCAGGAATGGATTGTGCGGTGGTTTTAAAGCTGCCAGAAACCATTAACACTCTGGGTTGGCAAAAACTTGTTCCAAGAGATGAGGCACACCCATGCTCTGACTTTCACATGTTAACAATTATTTGCAGAGGAAACTTGCCCTAAGATGTGGTGCAAATAATGCTAATCTGTATCAGTCTTGGAAAAAATAATTCTACTTGTACACTGGACTGAATATAGGTCAGTTGTCTGAACTTTGGCATTAAGACAACTGACAAGGATTCAGACAATTTGAAAATGGAGCGAATTCCAAACTCTAAATTATTATTTTCTGAGCTAAAAAGTTAAGATGCATATTAAAGCACTTCCCTGATTGATATAAGGAAGTGACATTGATTCTAGGAGAAAGAGAAGACCATCTTCTAGAGGCACTGGATATGCTAAGTGCTTAGATGTACATGTGGTATAACTTTAGCATTCATGACCTTAATTCCTACAGTTTTCTGCCAGAGTCAGTGACTATCCACCACATGTAGTAATTAAAAGTTTTAAATAATATGCTGGAGGGAATCACCCAGACCTGGGCCATTTCCCAGTCTGGGCAGCTTAAGTACCCATGAGAAAATAAGTTCTACGAGGACACAAACTGATTCTTTTTCATGATTTTATCCCTGGCACCCATCACAGTGTCTACCATGATAAATATCTGCTGAATAAAAAAGAATTCTGACATTGCTGCTTATTGCTTACCACCATATAATTCTTGTTAAGTAATAAACTCTCTGTTGTAAAAATGACCACAAGGTAAGGGGTAAAACTTGCTAAAATCAATTGACTTTTGTTGTGAAATTGCTCAGGAAACACTGAAGATTTTTCATGAAAATGTGGCAAGTTTACATTTTAGGCTTTCTGTATTTATACAATATTTATGACTTTGTCATAATTTATTTGAGAAGTTTTCTCTGGATGCCTCCTTTATGTTAGGTATTATGCTAGGATATGGAGAAATAGTGGTGAGAGCACTGATTGTCTGCCATACTCCAAAAATCAGCAAGTCATGGATTTCTTCTCAGCTTAAGTTGACACTTGAAGTTTGTGTTAGTGTGTGTGTTGGGTTGGGGTTGGAGAGTGGGGTGTGGGTAAAGCTGGCAAACAGGAAAGCCTTGGCAAATATTGCAGTTATCTGTTTAAACATGCTAGGTGCTAGATGCACATGGGTTACTAGTGAGATTTAGACAGCACAGGTTATACTGCATTTCTGAGTTAAGGCTTGTGGAAGCCAAGTAAAAAGTCCCTTTCTTCCTTCAGAGAAGGATGGGAGAAGAAAGAGGAGAAAAAAAGGAAGGGAAGACAGGAAGAGGTGAGGGATTCAGTGGAGACGAGGGAAGAAAACAATAGAGAAGGGGGAGGAAAATAAAAGAGGGTGAATAATTTATTTCTAGAGGTCAAAATTCCCACACTCTTTATTTTGTTAACATTGTTAAAACTTTTCCATTGTGCTAAATGAATTGATATTACAGTTGACCATTAATCTGGGCAAAGTCAGAAGTCCAAGTAAAACAAGATTTTTTTTTTGCATTTATTTTAAATTTTTATATTTGTTTGAAACATGTCTCACTCTGTCACCCAGACAGGAGTGCAGTGACATGATCTCAACTCCTTGAAACCTCTGTCTCCCGGGCTCAGGCAATCGTCCCATTTCAGCCTACCACATAGCTGGGACCACAGGCTGTGTCACCATGCCTGGCTAATTTTTCTAATTTTTGTAGAGATGGGGTTTCACCATTTGCCTAGGCTGGTCTCGAACTCCTGGGTTCAAGCAGTCCACTCACTTTGGCCTCCCAATGTGCTGGGATTACAGGCATGAGCCATTACACTCCTGTGTTTTCTGCATTGTTATTCCTCAGAATTGCTTCTTTTTCTCTTGGTCTTTCTCAGTTTAGTGCACAGTAAACTTTTCCTCAAACTTTGCAAAAAGCAGGGCACCCACCAGGCTGCATCTCCTCACAGGGGAGGCCTTTTTGCCCTTGTCCCTTGTCTTGTCTCTACGTCTCAGGAGCAGCCACCTTCCAAGAGGCCTGCACTCTACCTCTCTGACTTCTCCAGGGATCCCCCAAACCTCCACAGCAAAATGAGCTCATCTCTGTGTTTTGAAATGGAAAAGAACAATTATTCCTTGCCTTCCTTATTCTTCCTCCGACTCCAAACAACCAGAAGAAATCCATACAATTTTTAAAAAACAAATAATCTGCATAAACAAGGTACAACAGCAGCTGAAATGTCAGCTTCTTAGAACTTTCAGTGCATGATCTACCAGTCTGGGAAATCCACCTGCTGACTAGGTCTATGTGTGTAACCAATAAGAAAGTAGGCATAACATGTTGAAGCTACTATTTCCAGGGAGAATGGGGAACAACAAAGAGGCTGCAGTTTCTACCCAGTGAAGAGCCATTTGAGGTAGGCACAAAATAAAAGTTGCCATTTTATCAAAAAGTCAAGGGCTTGTATATGTAGAAGTCTGCACATGACACTTCGAAATGTGGGTTATAGTGGTGACCAGTTTCATTTTGCAGAGTATGTGGAAGGAGAGTAAGATTTCCTAAAACTCAGCATCACATGGAACTCTGCAGTAGCCAGAGACTAGCTACAAAGATGCTTTATGTAGCATCTGGTGCCTCTCTGCCATTTGTGGAAATGTTGAGATACTCCCTTATAGCTTGGTAGGTAGGTACTGTCCTGAGCCTGAACATTTCCATCATTCTAACACTGTAGCCCCCTCCACAGGACCTGTCTCTTAATTCCCTGAAGACCCAGAATATAAAGAAAGTACATCCAGATTAACAAGAGACACTCAGAATAGGGCTTCAGCTCCATGGCCTATGTCCCATTGTTGCCTGAGCTATACTGATTGTAAAATATATTTGAAAGTTATTCTGAAAATTATTCCAATGCAGATGGCTTGACCAAACTAGACACAGAAGATACAAAAAGAGTTAGAAGAAAAAGAAGCAGAGTTATTTCAGATGAAACTAGGATCATTTCCCAGAGTAATAGCTCTCACCATTTCCCATCCTTAAGGAAAGATGATGAGGTAATTCCAGGGCCAGATTGCATATTATTTGATGTCTTTTAATAGTAAATGATACTACAGATATATACAGATAAAGGTAGAAATAAACATATTTTTGATATGTGAAATGTAAACAGAATTTGTATAAATCAAATTATGTTTTTAATGTAAGAGAAAGAGTCCTTTTCTAGGAAGGTATTGTGTCTTGCTTATATTGTGAGCCTCAGCACCCAGGACAGTGCCTGAAATGCAGGTGCTCAATACTTTTTTAAAAGTTAATTAATGGATGCATATTCTTGTGGATCAACTAGGACTTTAAAAAACTTTCCTTCAATGCTTTCGATCCTTGTATTTGAGTATAATTTGCTCAGATTGTGAGAAGCAGAGGATGTTGTTATTAGGCTGCAGGCATTGTTTCTGATCTGAGCCTTCACTACGGACACACTAAAAAGTGTTACCATTTACCATTCGACATTCACAGCAACATGCTGAGCATCTTGGGCAGAATGGCGACCGCAAAGATGACATGGAGTGAAGTCTGACCTAAAGACCTAAAATAGTTTATATTTATATGTTATATACTGATTGAGGTGGTGAAGAGTGAAGTAGTGGTATAACAGTAATCAAAGAAAATCATAGAATTCCATAGTTTTCAACACATCTGAGATCTCACCCCTTTACCAGAACTTGGATATCAGATTCTCTTCAGGTACAAAGAAATTCCTTTAAATTGCTTTGGGATGAGGAAAATCCAGTAAATACAAAGGAAAAACTTCTGAAAGACAATTTTTTGGTGCATCTTTCTTTCAAACTGCAGCCATTAGTTAGGGAAGGAAACCAATTCCATGGATACATCCAGCCTGCTTCTTGTCCCAGCCTTATTTCTGACCAGACCAGTCACAATCAAGTTAGGGAAAGTTTTATTTTGCTAATAACAATGTGATCTCCTTCCTGGTCTCTATTCCCCAAACAACAAGCCCTAAGATTCCCAGATCTATGCTGACCTCCAGTGTCTCCTTGAGCTTCAAAATTTTACAAGACCATGATTTCAAGCATGATTCCAAACAAAATTTTGATGGATAGGAATTCTGAAGTCTTAACAGAATCTTTTCCTAAATTAAACAATACTTATACATGCAAAGTAGTCATCCTTAAAATAATTCATTCTCCAATTGAAAAAAAAAACTCACATTGCATTTCTTAAAGTGAGCCATACCTCAAGAAGAGAAGAGCTTGTTACATGCTATTGACACTTCTCCACTCCATATTCTGGCCCTGAGTTGGACAGTAGTGAAGAAGTGATTTTTTTTCTCTTTCCTCAAAAAATCCAATAACATATGCCACTTTCTTTTATGATTTTGCTAGCACCATTGACTAACTACCTGAGCACCAGCTGTGACTTCCATCAAGAATCTCTTTTTGGATGTAACTAGTGAGCATGAGTCCAAATGAAATTACCTTTATTTGCTGTTTCCTGCCCTCTAACCAAATGTTCTGACCACATGTTTGGCTTAGAAAGGAGAAGCTGTTGCTTCACTCCCTAAAAGCCAGTTTTTGCTAGAATGATAAGTGTTCCCAAGGCCCTGGGTGGCGGAACTGTTTGCCAGGTGTCACGTGCATGGCCATTATTTTCTTTCCAGGGATGTAATGCAATCTTAGCCTTTGAGTCATGAACCTTTTTTGAAACAACATTTTTAAATATAAGGAAATAGATGAAAAAGTACGTGTCATTTCAGTAAATGCTCTATTTTTTTTTTTTCTTTTTCTCTCTTGCCAGAAACAATAACCTTGTCTGGGAGTCTCAGGCCAAAACTTTTACCCCAAAGGCTGCTGAGTTAGAAAATAAAAATCACAATTTGGTTGCAGATCTTTAAGGCTCTAAAGCTCTTTCCCAAGTATCCGTGTCCAGGACACTATCCTGTCTCTTGAGATTACAATGCTGTCTTTAGCAACGCTCTTTTCTTTCTGAGTCTGACCCGTGCCTTTTAGCCTTAAAGATGCTCTCCTGACAACCTAGTCTCCAAGACTTAATGGTGGTTCTTGGACTTAACCCAAAGGAAATTGCCATATTTTCTCCTGGCTAGGGAATTTCATCTCCTTTCTCAGTTTCTTGAGTAGAGCTACCCAGGATAACTGGTGAATCCATCTCCTGGATTTTCTTTCCCCACTGCTCCCTCCTTTAATATTCTTTGCCACATCCATTGCCCTTGCCTTTAATGACAACAGCTACCATTTGTTGAGCTACTTAATGAGAGAAAATTTAGCATTGAGGTTAAACACATAGTATTTGGAGTAAGATTATCACATTGTGAAGCCTGACGATGCTACACACATACTGTAGGACTTTCATTATTTAACCTTTCTTTGCCTCAGCTTCCTCATTCATTAAATGAGGCTAATAACTTTACCTACCTCACAGGACTGTGTGAGAATAATATGTACAGTGTGTTTTTCCTGGCAGGTGGTAAACCCACATTAAATGCTAGCTCTCTTATTGTTACCATGTTTGGGTACAGTGATAGGCAGCCTCTACAAAGGGCTCCTGATCCCTGCCTCCTAATATTCATGTCCTTGTGTAATCTCCCTTTCTTGAGTGTCAGCAGGACCTAGTAACTCACTTCTAATAAACAGAATATGGCTAATGCAATGGGGTGCCTGACAAAAGACTGATATCCTGTATCTACAAGGAACTCCAACAAATCAGCAAGAAAAAAAATGATCTCATCAAAAAGTGGCCTAAGGACATAAATAGACAATTCTAAAAAGAAGATACACAAATGGCCAACAAACATATGAAAAAATGCTCAACATCACTAATTATCAGGGAATGCAAATCAAAACTACAATATGATATCACCTTACTCCTGCAAGAATGGCCATAATCAAAACTTCAAAAACTAATAGATGTTGGTGTGGATGTGGTGGAAAGGGAACACTTTTACTCTACTGGTGGGAATGTAAACTAGTACAACCACTATGATAAACAGTGTGGAGATTCCTTAAAGAACTAAAAGTAGATTTACCATTTGATCCAGCAGTCCCACTACTGGATCAGAGAACAAGTAGTCATTATACAAAAAAGACACCTGCACATGCACATTTACAGTAGCACAATTTGCAATTGCAAAAATATGGAACCAGTCCAAATACCCATCAACCAACAAGCGGATTAAAAAGATGTGGTATATATGCACCATGGAATACTACCCAGCCATAAAAAGGAATGAAATAATGGCATTTGCAGCAACCTGGATGGAATTGGAGACCATTATTCTAAGTGAAGTAACTCAGCAATGGAAAACCAAACATCCTATGTTCTCACTCATAAGTGTCACAAAACTATGAAGACGTAAAGGCATAAGAATAAGACATTGGACTTTTGGGACTTGGAGGAAAGGGTTGGAGGCAGGTGAGGGCTAAAAGACTATAGGCTGGATACAGTGTACACTGCTTGTGTGATGGGTGCACCAAAATCTCAGAAATCACTACTAAAGAACTCACTCATGTAACCAAACACCACCTGTTCCCCAAAAACGTATTGAAATGAAAAATAATAATAAAAACAAAAAATCTCCTCAGGTACATACAGTGGCATATTATTTATAAAATTACCTTTAAAAGAAAGGGAATTGGCCAGGTGCGGTGGCTCACGCCTGTAATTCTAGCACTTTGGGAGGCCGAGGCGGTCGGATCGAGACGTCAGGATCGAGACCATCCTGGCTAACAAGGTGAAACCCCATCTCTACTAAAAATGCAAAAAAAATTAGCCGGGCGTGGTGGCGGGCCCCTGTAGTCCCAGCTACTCAGGGGTGAGGCAGAAGAATGGCGAAAACTGGAGGCGGAGCTTGCAGTTAGCCGAGATCGCTGCACTCCAGCCCGGGCAACAGAGGGAGACTCCGTCTCAAAAAGAAAAAAAAAAAAAACAAAAGAAAGGGAATTCTGACACATCCTACGATATGGATGAACCTTTAGGACATTATGCTAAGTGAAATAGGTCAGTAACAAAAAGGCAAATATTACATGATTCTGCGTATATGAGATACTTAGCATATTCAAATCCATAGAGACAGAAAGTAGAATTGGTGGTTGCCAGGGACTTGGAAGAGACAAGAGGATTTCTTGTTTAATGAATACAAAGTTTCAGTTTTGCAACATGAAAAGCGTTCTGGAGATTGGTTGCACATCATGTGAATGTAGTTAACACTACTGAACTGTACATTTAAAAATAGTTAAGAGGGTCAATTTTATGTTACATGTATTTCTATCACAAATAAATATTTCTAAAAGATAAAAAACTATGGTGTACAGTGATTAAAATCCATAATAAAGTCGTGTCTGTATTACAGAGGAAAATTCAAATGTTCATTGGATAGTAACGAATAAGTTTTTGCCTTCGGAGAACTTATATTTGGGCTAGAATCCTACCTCTGATTCTAACAAAGAAAAATAGTATATTAATGAAAATATATTTTGGCTAACTTCAATTTTCTGAATATGGACTTTCCGAATGGGAGATTAATAACTTAGTGTATTGTTTGAAATGTGAATACCATTCATTTTAATTGATTTGAAAATGCTATTAAGTAGAACCCATCTCATATATTGAAGATGAGAAAGACTATGAGAGGCTGATGAAGGAAATTGTGGTGTGGGGGAAGGTGGGAAAGGAGAGAGGGGACAGAGGTCCAAAAGGGTCTTCCCATGATTGACATACTTGAATTACAGCTGCTAAGATAGAGGGTGCTTAATACAAAACATAGATGCCTTCAAAACAAATATTATATTTTGACACAATAAAGAAACATTGGCATTTTTCAGCTTTAATTTAATTTATTACTCTCATGGAAATTTTGCCCCAGAATGCAAGTGCAGTTTCTGCACTCAACGTGGTGGTTCCTTATGCAGTAATTAAAGAGTTTTTAGCTTAAATTAAATCCATCCCTGCAATATGTTCTGTGGGCTATGGCATTAAATACAATGAATGTTATCTTATCTTTAATACAAATTAAGACCTTAAAATGTTTCATAAGCTAGGCTAAAACATAAGCAATTCAATCTGAAAATAATCATTGTGGTATTGCAGCTGGTTCAAGCAGCTATATTAGAAGTGTCTACAGCTGGTCCTTTAAGCTACAATAAATGGGTTTGTTAAATATGTCATTCAAAAGTGCCTAATTTGACCTGTTTAATCACAGCCTAATACAGCCTCATATTGAAATGAAGGTACTCTCAGTCTCATTTAACAAATTTGCCTTCAATGAGTTTGTAAGTTACAAGTGATATATTGAGTTTCCCCTGATAAAGTACCATTATTTGTGGACCCTCAGAATTCAGACATATTTTAAGGGATCTCCTTTATGTGAAGGCCTTGTTGGGACTGGTGGCTGGATGTATGATGTATATCATATATTAATATATATGGTAGGAAAGAGAGAGAGAGGGGGAGATTGAAAGAATTAGCTCACATGATTGTGGGGCTGGTAAGTTTGAAATGTCTTGTGTGGGCAGCAGGCTGGAAAATCAGGCAAGAGTTGGAAGTCTCTGTCTTGCGTCTAAAATGTGTGGGTCCGACCAGCAAACTGGATACTCAGGCAGGATTTCTAAGTTTCAGTCTTGAGGCAAAAATGCTTATTCTTCAGTAACCCTCAGTTTCTGCTCTTAAATCCTGACTGAATGTAGCTCACTCCATTTTTCTGTAAAGTCAACTGATTGTAAAGATTAATCACATCTACAAAACACATAATTGCAACATCAGGCTAGTGTTCAACCAAATAACTGGGCACCATTGCCTCACCAAGCTGACACATAAAATTAGCTATCACAACTGGTCACTAGGACTACAACCTCAAGTAACCAGGAAATAGCGGCTACCCCTTAACCCCTGAGACTGAACACCAGGTAGGCAAGGAGCTTATTTCTCAGGGACTCAGGGACCCTGTTAACACAATATGGCCTCCCAGTGTCCTACTTGAAATCCAGGGTTGGTCTCCGGGATCTCTTGCCACAGGTGGATCCTGCATTCTAGCTGTCTTATCAACACTTGGAAACTGCCCTAATGCCTCTCTGCTTCTCAGAGGTTTTCTGTTCCACTTCTTAGCCTCCTTCCATGTGCAACTTCAGAATTCAGCAAATGTCTTAAGGAGAAAGATAGCAGAACACTGGACTCAGTTCACTACCCTTTCCTTTTAAGGCGATTTCTTGGCCCTCAAAGTCTCTAATTTTTGTTAGTCTAACCCAAAGACTCAGCCAAAAGCTTTGCTGGCTTTTCTGCTTCCTGGTAGGTGGCCTGAGGCTTCTACCCGCATACTCGATTTCTTTTAGCAGCAAATGCCTTGAATGAAAAAATGGATTCAGAATGGCAGCCCATCTCTGTTGCAGCGATCCCTTCTCTGTATTTTGTCTTAGGTTCCGGTTACTTTGAAAACTTTCTGGTGGCTTAAAGCAGATGTTTTCTGCTAGTTTTTCTCTGTTCTAATTGTTTTCAGTGGGAGCGTTTGTCAGCTGTATACGATTCCATCATACTCCTTTTTATCTCTTTTGTAGTCTCTCTCCAACTTCTTAATACATTTAATTCTTCAATCCCTCTCAAACTTATTTTGTTTCAGATTAAGAGGTTAAAAAATTTTATCCCCAAGTATGTGAATTCCCCAACATCATTTTCTCCCACTCTGAGCAGAATCGCTATATCTCCGTAGGTTCTCTTATAGACAAATTTCACTAATAGTTTCTAGGTATTTTGTCATTTAGGTGTTGACTTTCATTTTGTTCCTAGATTTGGAGAAAGAGGGCTTTTTAAGAAAATTAATTTCCAGGTGATAAGCTTTTCCCCCTAGTTTCGTTTTTATGTTGTAATTTTATTATATTATGGAAATATCATGTCTGTTCTATTTGTTGGAATTTATCGAGTGTTATTTGTATCTTAATATGTGATCTCTTATTGTGTTTCATAATCACTAAAACTATACAAATTCTGTGAATGTTTATGTGTTTGTGAATGTGTATGAACATATAATCTATTAAATTATTTTATTCTCTATTTCTCAGATTTTTAAATTTGTCCTGTTGTAGGTCAATAGATACAAATTAACATCTTCAACTATGACTATATTTCTATTTCCTGTGTTTTCTACAATTTCACTTAATGAATATTGATGCTATTATTCATCTACATGGATTTGATATTTTATCATTAGATAGGGCACTTATTTGTCTCTTCTAATGTCTTTTGCCCACAAATCAACTTGTCCCTGCAGTAGGTAGTGTTATCCTATTTACATTTTTTTGATAATACAGATATATTAGGTCTTAGTTTTGTTGTGCTTTCTTTTTACACTGCTTAAAAAAAATCTTTCTCTATCTGTGTTTGGCTTTATTTAGTGACGATAACCAAAAACCAAACACAATCAACAAATTGTGTTTGTTAAATAAACATACATCTAATATGCTTTTAATGGTCTTAATGGTTTTTAATGGTCTTAATGGTCTTTTAATGGTCTTTAATCTCCTATTGTGTTTCATAATCCTAATAAAAGAGCATTAAAAGAGAATTCTTTTAGCTATTAATATTACTTCTCCCCAGAAAACAAGGACAGCAATGTCAGAGTTGCTCAGAATTTAGTCTCTCTCCTTTTCCTGTCTCACTGACAGACTACTTCCTACAAAGATTGTGGGTTTGTGTGTGTTCCCCTTCAGTTATCTCTTCTCTGCTCTTCCATGGAGCCAAAGAAGACCAAGGAAACTTCAGCTTCTGGCCCTCATGCCCTGTTCCGAACAAAGAATTGCTGACTTTGCCTCCTGGGTGGTAGGTAGCACTTGCTTTGGAGCCCCTTCTCTGCCAGCTTTAGGTATTCTCCTTCAGTGGCATTTCAAAGCTTAGCTTGATCTTCCCTACACTTGACAGTCTTTTTTCTGTGATGGCTTAGGTTACAGATTCTGTGTTTCATTGTCCCTTTTTTGTGATTTTGTATTGAATCACAAAGAAGGAAATGAATAGAACGTTAATCTGGAATCTTAAAAGAGAAAAATAATAGCTAACACTTAAAATAGTACTCTGTATATGCTGTTCAAAGCATTTTTTTCATGTAATAACTAATAATCTTCACTTTGCGAATGAGGAAACAGTGACACAGAGAAGTTAAGTGACTTACCTTAGGTAAAAAATAATGGGAGTAAATAGATGAGCCAAGATTTGAAGTTAGGCAGGTGTGCTCCAGAGTCCACGGTGCACTTTGCTATACTGCCTTTCAATCTCATTTATTTAATAATTTACACTTTTCTTGCTGTTGTGTCATTTTCCTTTAATGTGTATGTGAGTACATATACTCAAATTATTTTAATTGCTATCCTGGTCTTCCTGTTCAGTCATGAATCAGTGCCATTCTCTGTTTCTTTCTTTCCTTTGGTAGTTTCAAATGCATTTTAATTTTGTTCCTAACTACTCTATTGTCTTTATTCATACAGATGAACTTTGAAATCATTCTACCAGGTTTCTAAAAAATCATCTAGTGATACTTTCAATTAGTTGTATTAAACTTGGAAATTATTTTGAGAAGAAATGATACATTTATAGGACTCTGGTTCACTACATTTATCCTTTTATAAATAGCATTCTTATTTATTTACAAGACTGATCAATAATAAAAAAGAGCAGGTATAAGTGAAACAGAATGAAAAAGGATTTTGGATATAACACAAATTTAGAAATATTAAATGAGTACTATAAATAATTCATAAATATGGATGCTTATAAGAAGCTTTTGGTATTTAAAACTTACAAGCGATTAATATCTGGAAAATACAAGAAGCTCCTGCAAATCAACAAGAAAAACAATAATAGACTAGTAGACAAGCTAATTACAAGAGAGGAAACACAAAAACAGATGAAGAACCAAATGCATTAATAATTGGAAAAATTCAAATTAAAAAACATCAACTGTCACCTTACATGTTAGACTGGCCAAATTAGGAAGCTGGGTAATATTACACACGGCCACATATGTGGGTATAGAATCACAACTGCTGCTGTGTGGTTGATGTTCATGCAGACAGGGACAGACAGTCATTCTAGGGAGCAACCTGGCATCCACATTAAATCAAATATATCCAGATCCTATAACTCAGTGTTCAATTCCTGAGATCATGTCCCAAAGAAATTTGCATACAGGTCCAAAAGGGGACATGTACAATGATGTCAATCTCAGCATTGTTCTTGGTGGCTTGGAATTGCAAGTGACTTGCAAGTTCACCACTGGGGGATTTGAGAGGTAAAATGTGTGAGATCCAAACCGTAGAGTTTTAAACAGCAACTAGGACAGGTGCATCCAAGGCAACATACATTTTATGAATGAATAAATAAATGTTAAATAAATTAATGTAAACAAAAGGAAGATGTCTGTAAATAGACCAATAATGATAATGACAATATGGCATAAAGTGAAGACAATGATGGCTACAACTCTGCTCCTGAGATCCAGCTCACCAAAAAACAAGTAGCAATAGAGAAAATTTCATGTCTGCTTGTGTATTGAGAAATTTCTTCCAAAATATAGCTTCGGTATTTTAGAGTCATACTAATCTTCTCCATTCTGGTATTGAATTTGTTATTATTTAAATTATTTTAAAATGTATAATGGGACAGTGAAACTTAAAAACTTATTAGCACAAAATGGCCAGGGAAATAATTTTGTTTTTTGAATTTCCAAATCTTTCCATCTTGAATGAGATAAAGTGGCCAGTAGTCAGGTCCACTCTCCTCTGTCTGTATTTTGGGAGGAAATATCCAAAGCCCCTCCTCCAGTTCTATTCCTATGGCCAGGAGCTAGGAAAAGTGCTGCAGAAGGACTAAGCTCTAGGCAGAGACCTTGTGTAAATCTTGTTTATTCACCGCATTCTTTAGGCCCGCCTGGATCCATTCTGGTAAAGTACAGGCCAAGTACCAAATATGGGAGCTCAGCCCAGTTTATTTCCAATTTATGTGTTTTGCTATAAGAATGTTAGTATTCTCAGCAAATTGGAGGATTCATCCAGTCTCCAATCTTGGTTCTTTCTTCCTAATTATTTTATGAACAGGTTAAATAAAACCAGTCTCAGGTATGATCTTTATGGGCACCAATGCCTAACCTTCTCTTTACTTCTTATCTCAATCCACCACATCTATGTTAATGCTACAACCTCCTTTTATGAGGTGACATCATTTTTGTACCCATCTATCCCCATACTGATTCCACACTTCTCCAAGCATGCACTATTGAGATTTAAATGTGATTTACCTTATCCCAACTTTCCAAGGTGTACCCTGGTTATATTAGGCCACTGAAGTCATTTCTATCCTTTTCACCGTATCACTTGCCTAAGAGTCAATCTTGCAGGTCCAGCTGTGGTGCTGCCTAGGACTTTGGTTTAATTGGGAAGAGATGCTCTCTCTGACCTTGGATGTGAACAAGGAAGCATGTAACCATGATTTTTCTGGAACCCATGTTGAGGCATGGAGGAGGATATTGCTGAATTAATTTCAGAGAAATAGGGTTAGAGCACTGATCAAAAGATGCCTGAAGCCTGATTATCCACAGACAATTTTCTGTCATCATTTAAGTCATTTTGAGTTGGGTTTTCTATTATTTCATCCTAACAGATACAACTGCTTAGATAGACTAGTCTTTCTTTCCCAACTGACTTCTAGAAAAGGTCTCTAAGGATAGCTCTTCTCTATCTGGGTTAAATGGTCTATTTCATCCCTAGACTTTGAAACAGGCAAGAAGTTCAAAGATTAAAAAGTCAGCAAGCCCAGATAGTAAACCATCTCTCTTGTTCAAAAACTCACTTCCTGGCTTTCTAAATTTCAGAGTTAGAGAATCTCACAAATGCAAGAGATTCAGAAGTCGTACTTATCAGCATGGTCGACTTGGTAATTCATGACTCCTGATTCAGCTTAAGGCTGGTAACCTCTCCTTCTTTGTCTATGAAAGGCTGGTAACCTCTCCTTCTTCGTCGATGAAATGCACTGGGAGGAGAATCTGCCCACATGTTAATATCAGATTTAAGGACCACTCGGGAGTTATCTTAGTTGATGGAACATAGTTTAATGCTATAATACTATGAAATCATGGCAAATGTTTATATAATGCCTACAATATGCTGGACATGTTCTAAGCACTTTATATAACTCATTTAACTTGCATTTAATCCCCATTACATCATTTCAGGTAGATGCTATTATTATCTACATTTTGTATATGAGGAAACTGAGGCACAGAGAAGCTAAGAAACTTGGGCAAGGTCAGACAGCTAGTAAGTGTAGACTCAGAACAAATCTTGAGAGCTGGGTTCCAGACTACATGCTTAATAAGTACATCAAGAGAGTAAAATGAATTCTATGTCAAGTATATAATGGTGAATTTTATAGAGGTTACATAATCATAGAGTTCATAACTATGAGTTTTTGTGATCTCCTTGATGGTTTTGCAGTGATCCATCCACCTACTGTATTCCACAGTTCTTAAGAATGGCTGACCTCTATTTACAAGGTTGCTAGCAAACATTAGGTATGCCACTTCTGAAGAGGAAAATAATTATTTCATAGAAAGTTAACCCACTCATTTGTGGCTTCAGTCTACCTAAGCCTTGGTCTCAAAAGCTCTAAGCTGTGACCAATAGCTCACAGCTGTGCTGTGCTCAAATGTCTGCGTGAAGAATATGATGGTGGTTCATCTCTGTGGGAGTTTGATTCTAAAAATTCCTTCTCTGATTGCACTTCTTCAGGATCAGAATGATATATCACTTTTTTCTTCATACAAATAAATGTATTTGAAAATAAATACACATGAGATTTCTATATAATAGCACTACATGCAAACAAGAATGGCTAATATTAAAAAAGACTGCTAATAGTAAGGATTAATGAATATGTGGATCAATCAGAATTCTCATATAATGCAGTTAAGAGTATATTTTGAAATAGCCACTTTGTACAGTTATTATTTATTATCTACTAAAGCTAAAGGCATCCTTATTTTTTGATCTGGCAATTCCTCTTTTAGGTATATAACCAACAAATTAACATGCAATATGCTCTTCAAAATATAATCACTGAAATGCATATTGCAGTATTAGTTGTAAAACTCAAAAACTGGGTGTGGGGGCAATCCCTAATACTCATCAGCATGATAGGTAAACAAATGTGATATATCCACACAATGAAATGTTACATCGATCTACAGATACATGCAAAAATGTGGAGGAGTCTACACTTACTAGCTGTCTGACCTTGCCCAAGTTTCTTAGCTTCTCTGTGCCTCAGTTTCCTCATATACAAAATGTAGATAATAATAGCATCTACATGAAATGATGTAATGGGGATTAAATGCAAGTTAAATGAGTTATATAAAGTGCTTAGAACATGTCTAGCATATTGTAGGCATAGGATGATGCTTTGGTGACAATAGGATATGGCTCCCTGCCTCCTAGATTTCTCTGCAATGACATTTTCTAGAAGACAGTCTCTGAAGGTTACCTAGCATGATTTTTTAAAAGTCCTAGATTTCGAGTCAGAATTCTAGCTGGATAAATCAATCTCTATAGCTATAGTTTCCTTATCTGTATAATGGGGTTAAATATCCACATCACACAATTGAAATAAAAATTAAATTAATTGAAAAATATAAAATATCCAGAATGGTGCTTTGTCAAAGGAAGTTCTCTATCAATGATGGTTGAATTTGAATTCCTAACAGAAATGGTATCTTGAACATTGATCATGTATTATTTGCAAAACTTCAAGAGAAGAATCAATGCAAATATGATAATATATCATCCTATGCTCATAAATCAGCAGATGTGAGGCCAAGAGAAGCAGGTATGGAGAAAGGAATACAGGCTCAGGAAGGTTACGGGCAGACAGGGAGAGCTTGCCAGGGAGAGCTTGCCAAGCATTTCCATTCTTTTCTACTTAGGATGAGGGCTAAATAAACAAAATACAGTCCACAGTTTTTTTCTCTGAATCAAACATGAGTTTGACTACCTCATTATAAGGAAATTTACCAGCCCTTTTTCATCTTTACCAGCTTTTTTTCATCTGCACAAGATATTGGTAAGGAGAAACAAACCACAGAGCCCTTTTGTCCCATGATCTTGACCTTGGAATTGCTAAAGAATGTGCTCGTTTGTCTTTGTCAGAAGCTGTATTGGAACTAAAGAGTGAAGAAATTGAATTTTGTAAACAGAGTTCGGAAAAGACGCACTTTGGTTCCAGGAAAGAATTCACAGTGACTCCACTCAATGAGAGTTGAGTTGGCAGCTTCAACATCTTCTCTGGGAAGCCCCCGAGTAGCTTGGAGAATTGATGTTGCATAAAAGGATAATCATTGTCATTTAAAAGAATTAGGGTTTGGGTTCTTCAAGTGACATGTGAGAAGAAAAATATTTAGTAAAGATTGGCCTATAGAAAGAAAAACTAGACCCCAGAGACAATAACAAGAGAAAAGAGTAGTGATCTCAACTCTCCTCCTATTAGGGAAGAAAAAGCACACACGCATAAAAAAAGTAAAAAAAAAAAAAAAAAGTTGGGGTGACTGACATTTTATTCTTTATGCCTTTCCCTTTAAAACAAAAATAGACTTGGAAGTGGAATAGTGAGTCCACTTAGATATGTACAAAATTTTGCTCTTAAAATTCTCCTTGACCCTTAGAACCTTAGCCCTAATTGCTATTTTCACTTCTAAATATCATTCTGCATGCATTCATTTATTTAATTGCTTGTGCCTACTGAGTCTTTTTTTCCCTTTTTTCCCTATTACTCTATTTTGAATTTGAATTGAGCAAACACATAACTTTGGTTGGAAGCGTCAGCTTTCAGAGGCTTTTAATTTTCTTCTAGATTCCTTGAATAACCTCTAAGTTACTACCATAAAAGCCAATTGATGCACAGAAATTTTTCCAAAGAGCGGTCATGGTTTTGAAACTTAAGCCTAGGGCTATCATTTGAGCAAAATCTTTCGTTATTTGTGAATTTGTTTTCATTTGGTTTTCCACTTGAAAATAATTAAATAATTTAAATTGAAACAAGTTGAGGTACATCTGGAAAGAGCAGCTGCCAAATAAATGCCTGTTGAGTTAATAAATAAATGAATGAATAGGCTAATCTGCTTAAATCTGATTCTGTCTCTGAATCTGAGGAAAAAAAAAAGTGGTTGACATTGACTCTTCTTTGATTGGTCCAAGACTTGTACAGGACACTGAAATCTCTAGTTACTTTCATCGTGAAGAGTCCTCTGGAATTTCTTTAATGAAGAAATCTTGAATATACAACTAGCCCTTAGAAGAGGTTACAAACTAATTGTCTCTGAGCTAAATCCAGCTCCAAACATACTTTATTTGACATTCATAGACTTTTAAATTGTTTTAATTAAAATTTACAAACCAGGAGATTTTACCTAAAAGCATAGGTTCCGTCTCTTCTTGTATTAGCTCTGCACTTCTCCACAGTATCACACACACGGACGAGAATAGCAGCTACTTACTGTAGATAAGGCATAGGCTCTACAACTTACTACAGTCCACATTTGCCCTAAAAGGAATTACTATTAATAGGTATTTGCACTGTTATTTTTCATGTATATAGTAAGCATATATTTCTCTGTGTTACAAATTTAGACTGAGAGCTATATAATTCTAGAAAATAATTGAAAAAGTCATCTGCTTTTCTTTTAATAGAAAAGTTCATTTTATATAAAAGTTAAACCTTTAAAAGAAAGTCTGCCTGGCTTCTTTGGGCATCAGTGCTTACAACTCTTGCCTTACTATCTTTTTTCTGTGATTCTTTGCTTTTTATTTCTAACAAAGCAAAGAATCTCTATCACAGAAAAAAGACAGTAAAGCAAAAGGTTTGTTTCTGCTTTTGTTTCTTTTATACAAGTCATAATGGAGAGAAAATCTATTCTTCTCTACAAAACAAACCTTTTTCAATATTTTAATTTTTTCTCTCAAGGTTTATCTGAAAAGTAATTTCATCAACCCATGTTGGAAGCTTATCAGAGACTGTTGGTGTGGGACAAAAACTGGGGAGATGAAACCATGAGTCGATTCAGATAAAAAGTCAGTCATGAACTGGGACCTGGCATCACACACTGGGGCTGAGCCAAGCTGGAGTCAGGCAGGAAGTCAAGGACCAGAGCACCAAAATCAGACAATTACCAAGAGGGGCCAAGTCAAGAACTTACTGGAAGAGCCAAGTCAGAGATCAGGAAACTTGAAGAAGAAAATATGTTTGGAACCTGTATCCTGTCTACTTCTCAAGACTTCAACACACATAGAAGCTTGAGGCCACGTTGGGTTTTTGGCAACTAGGTTTATCTTAAGCTTAAAAAAATGCTTTTAAATCATGTTCTAATTTTTCCACCAGGTAACTTGATATAAACACACAAACGGTTCCTTTAGCAACTTCTTTTAAAGTATAACACACATTCAAGTGTTCAGCTTAGTGAAATTTTACAAGTGAACATACTAGATAAACAGCATGTAAATCAATACATAAAACATTATCAGTACCTTTATGCCCCTTACCAGGCACTACTCTTCCAAGGATAGCCACTATGCTTGTATACAACACACAGATTACTTTTTTCCTGCTTTTTATTTATACTAGTGAAATAATACAGTTTATACTGGCTTCTTTTGTTCAACATTATATTTGTGAAAATTATATATGTTACATGTAGCATTATTTTTCTGTTGTTGTATGAAAATTCCACAATTTAGGCATTCATTCTATTCTTGATGGACATTTGAGTTAGTTTGGATTTGATGTTAGCACAAAAAATTCTGCCATGTACATTTTTTTCATGTTTTATGGTAATTATATGTATGCATTTCTTCTGGACATACGCTCACAAAGGAAATTGCTGAGTCATAAAGAATGCTCATGGTCGACTTTCCTAGAAACAGTCAAATAGTATTCCAAAGTATTTATATCAACCTATATTCCCACCAAGAATTTAGGAGAGTTCTGTTTGATCCACAAAATCACCAACGCTTGGGATTGCTTGTCTTATTCATTTTAGTCATTCTTGTAATTGTGAAATGATATTGGTTTCAATCAGCATTTGAACTTATCAAGTTGAACACTTTTCCTTGTCAAATGTTGGTTGGTCATTTGAATATCTTCTTTTGTAAAGTGTGTTTTCATTTATTTTGCCTACTTTGTCTATTATGTTATCTAATTTTTTTCTATTCATTTTTGGGAGTTTTAAAATATATATTCTGTATATGAAATTTTTGGTGATATCTGTATTGCAATATCTTTGTTCATTCTGTGGCTTGTCTTATCACTGCCTTAAAAATATGATTTGATGGACTCTCATTCTTAATTACAATGTCATCCAATGTATCTCTTTTTCTTTATGGTTAGTGCTTCTAGATTGCGTCAAGGTCATAAAGACATTCTTCTAAGTTTTAACCTAGGAACTTCATTGTTTTACCTATCGTATTTCAGTCTACCATCTGTCCATCTGAAATTAATTTCTATTTACAGTGAAAACAAAAATTAGGAATGAAAATTTATTTTGTTCAATATGTATATCCACTTGACCCAACATCATTTAGTGAAAGCATCCTTTCCGTTCCCCCACTGCACTCCAACAATCAAGTGACCTTGAATATGTAGGTCTGTTTCTGGACCCTCTATCTGTTTCATTGGTCTGTGTGTCTATTCTTGCACAAGTACCACACTGAAACTGCTTAATTACAACATTTCTTAATATCTAGTAGTGTATAAGCCAGTAAGGTTTGTTTTTCCTTTGTAATATTATCTTAGTTATTCTTAGATTTTTATATTTCTGATATAAATTATAGAGACATCTTGTTAATTTCTACATGTACACATTCACACACACATACACATACAAACTTTTTTGAAATTTGATTGAATTTTCATTAAATTTGTAGACATTTTCACCACATTGAGTCTCTTTATTCATTAGCATGGATTTAGTACTTACTTATTTTTTCTCAAACTTACTTGTATTTCTCAAACTTACTTATATTTCTCAAAAGAACACATTGATTCTTTTGTATCTCACAAATGTGACTGGGTTTTTAGGCTCATGTGTGAGATGTGCTTCCCTCAAAAATTGTTATGACTGTGGCATGTTACCTGTGTGGTGTGAAAATAAAAAGGCCACACCATCTTCCCTAGGAAATTTAAAGGAAGATCACTACTATTTTAAAGTTTTTTGCTATTTCGTTAATATATCCTTTGTCTCATTGCATAAAGAACAATTATTTAAAGTATAAAACTTTAAACTACTAAAAAAGAGGAGAGGAAGTCAATAAAATTTCATTCACGATCTCAACCATCTTGTATTAATGTATTGCATTACTATAAAGAAATACCTGAGACTGGGTAATTTGTAAGGAAACAGGTTTATTGACTCACAGTTCTGCAGACTTTACAACAAGCATGATGCTGGCATCGGCTTGGCTTCTAGGGAGGCCTTGGGAAACTTACAATAATGGAGGAAGGCAAACGGGAAGCAGGCCCATCTTACAGAGCCAGGGTAGGACTGAGAGAGGTGCAGAGGCGCCACATACACACTTAACCAACCAGATTTCATGAAAACTCTCTCATGAGAACAGCACCAAGAGAGATGGAGCTAAACCATTGATGAGAAACTGCCCCCATGATCCAATCACTTCCCACCAGGCCCCACCTCCAATACTGGGGATTACAATTTGACATGAGATTTGGGCAGCCACATATCCAAGCCATGTCATATCTTGTATACTTATGGTGAATATTTTGGTGTAAATATCTTCCATATATACCATTAAAAGGGTATCATATTATATATATATTCTTGTGTATTCTTTGTCTCTTAACAATCTTTCAGAAATATTTTCTTGCTCAAAAATTATCATTTAAACACGACTTTTTAAACTACTAAATAATACGATGGGCATCAAATGTGTGGGTATCAAATAAACTATTTAATAAAGTACTTATTGGTAGTTTCAAATTTTATTTTTAGATTATTTTTTCTATTCCAAGTAATGCTGTAACAAACACCCTTGTAAATAAATATTTGATTTTATGACTATTAGAGCTTTCTAAAAATATTGAAATAGAGACGGATGCACTTCTAAATGTTTAATTCTCACTGCTAAATTACTATGAAATGTTAACACCAATTGATATAAACCACAACATTGTAAGAAAAGGCCCATTTATCTGGAACACCAAATGGTGTTGGCAATAAACTACATTTGGTAATTTTCTCCAGAAATATAAAATGCATTTTCCCAAGTTTCCCCTGAAAACTTCAGTGCCACATAAGCTCTTTAGGAGATACAGCTTCATGGTTAGTATTCCTCTAGTGTTTTTCTCATATTACAGTCATATGACAGGATGAAGATTTTAGATATCTCAATCTTTATTTTTTCTCTGCTTTCAACCTTCAGACCAAAGAGGGCAAAACAGAAAAAATATGATTGATAATGAATAAAAAGATGGATTGCAACTCATAATGGCTAGGGTTGGGAAAACAAGCAGGTTTACTATTGGTGGAAATGTATATTGGTATCAGTTTGATACCAATATACATTAATTTGTTAGCCTTTATATATATTAATTTGTTGGTCTTTCATACCATACGGTAAGGAAATCTGCCATTTCCTTCAGAGAGAAACATTACATCTATCTTCCAAAGCTATTTGCCACGTAAACATTCTTAAAAAGAAAGGACCAACAGGACAGCCGGTGCCTCACTCACAAGGCAGGCAGAAACACAAGACCCATAGAGAATTAGCTCTGCCTGGAAATTAAGGAGGGTTTCATGGAGGAATTGTTTAATTTTAAAAGTAAGTAGGAATTCACCAGGTACAGAAGCAGAAAGACATTTTAGAGAGTGAAAACTCAGTCAGCAAAGACCTGGAGATAGAATGAGGAAAGGACAAGGACAATTTGAAATTACTTAGAGAGTAAAATAGGATTCTCAACTTCAAAGATTTGACCACATTTTGATCATTATTTAAATTTGTTTTGGCTATAAACTGATACCATAGTGGTCATAGCAGTGTTTGTGAGACAAATCATTGAGCTGAACACAGTGAGACTTGGTGTAGATCAGGATGCAATCTGCTGGGCTCATTGTGTTCCTGGTGCTGCACAGACGAATGCCCCGCCACCCACCCCAACTTCTCACAATATTGTGAGAACATTGCTTTAGCTACCTGAAGACAACGTTCTTCCTATGGTCCCCAGACCCTTCAGATCTGCCAGCCACTACACGTATGTCTTGATTTTTTTTTTCCTGAACATATACCGGAAGTCATCGAGAACTGGAAACTATTTTTAGGTAGTCATGAGTCTATCTTTTAAACTGTTGAAAATCCGAAAGGCTAAGTCTGTTGATTGCTTCTGGTTCTGCTAGAATTAATGTTGCCAAAGCAACCAATCAAGTAGTAAAGATATCATATTGGCCAGGTGCAGTGGCTCACACCTATAATCCCAGCATTTTGGGAGGCCGAGGCGGGCAGATCACCTGAGGTTGGGAGTTTGAGACCAGCCTGACCAACATGGAGAAACCCCGTCTCTACTAAAAATGCAAAATTAGCCGGGTGTGGTGGCACATGCCGGTAATCCCAGCTACGCAGAAGGCTGAGGCAGGAGAATTGCTTGAACCCGGGAATCAGAGGTTGCCGTCAGCCAAGATCGCGCCATTGTACTCCAGCCTGGGCAACAAGAACAAAACTCCAAGTCCAAAAAAAAAAAAAAAAAATCATCCTACCAGCACAATTAGTATTATATGTGGCTTTGGGACTGACGTGGCCCTGCCAAGGAAGGTACTGGCCAATGTGGAGGAAAGAATTATTAGTAGCCTGACAACCCTTCCTGAACTGGGGCCACCTGCCATCAACATAATGGGCAGGTGAAAGAGTTGTGATTCTTAAATGCAGATTCCCGGGTGATACTCCTCACAAATTAGCCTTCCTACACGTGGGATCTGGGAAATCTGAATTTTTAAACAAATTCCTTTGGTGGTTTTTTATGTATTCAAATATTTGTATACACGCAAATATTAGAACACTCCTGCTAAAGATGGTCCTTGAGGAATGAGTCTGTTTGTTCTGAAGGAGTTAATAGACCTCTCTTGGGAGCAAATGCACTTCTAGGCCTTGGTGGGGAAATTTCCATAAGCTCCTGCCAGGGACCCTCCAACACTCCTAGGGAAGGATTATCCAACCCTCCTAGGGAAGGATAATTTTCTCAGTGTCTCACCATAGGGTTGGGCTGGCAGCAGAGGTTGTTTCCTCTTATCCTGAGGGTGACTCACACAAGTGACCCAGGAGTATAGCCTATATTTAATCAGCCTGAAAGTGATAAGCCTCAGAAGAAGTTCCAAGTGAGTTGGCGGGCTCTGGCCAAGATACACATGGGTCACAGAGGTGAACAACACACAGTGTGGTTGGATGTTTAGAGAAGTACACTGACAATAAAGTCCTAAGAACACCAAAAAATATGCATCAGGGTAAATGTCATGAAGGCAATAAATGGGTTACAATGAGGGAAGGAATAAAAGATGAATTGAGTTTATTTTCTTTCAAAGGCAAAAAGAAAGGTGTCTTGGGAATCCTAACAAAGAAAACACACTAAGTCTGTGGGAGACATAAAGGCAGGCAAATGCCTGTAGTATGTCCTGAAATAAACATATTTTATATGATAGATTATTGTATTTAACACCGTATGTCTCTTAGTCTTCACAACATTCCTCTAAGTTATGTACAATTACACCTGCTTAATAAATGAAGAAATTGAGACTCAGATGGTTTAAATTATGTATTCATGTATCCCACAAACATTCAGGGAGCATCTACCAGGCATCATATCGAGGTCCCGTAACCAATCAGTGACTGAACCATGGTTCCAAGCCAGGTCTCTGACTTTAGAATGTGGTATTTCTGCTGTCAAACTGCTCACAATACGGTTACAAAATGTGAAAATATAAGTTTTAATGCACTAAGTAAACTAAAATATAAGATTTATCCTCCAAAAGTACATGATAAACTTCCAAATGAACTGTACAGATTAAAAATGTCAATGTCTGTGGTTTTGGAGGGCTTTAGAAGGCTTCATACAGAAGTATGGGCTTGAGATGAACCTTTAGGATTTAGAGACAGTCTCAGGAATAGAAAGCATTTGCTCTGAGTTAATACAGGAAGTTTAGAAAGAACCCATTGATCATGTAGATTAAAAATACCAGTTCACTTAAGCAATATTTATTGATTCAATAAATACGATGTGCACAATTTCTTAAATCAGTAAACTCTGAGACTCCAAAATCATAATAATACTCAGGCTCTTATTAAATAATTTATAACTCAGTTGAAGAGATAAGACATGAAATTATAAAAGGATTAGTGATGATACCTAATAGCATTATAGAGTTACGTAATAAACTGTCTAAATCAAGGAATATCGTAATAAATGATAAGGTGATGGTTGTTTAAACAGTAAGAGCCAAAGGAATTAGAAACAAAGTAAATGTGACCTCTTGATGATTTTGGAAGTTCCAGGAAGAAAAAAGCACTGGAGCAGATTAGAGAGAGAAAGAGAGAGGGTGTGTGCGGGTGTGCGGATGTGTCTGTGTGTGTGTGTTTGCACCTCTATTGTTTTTCCAGGAAAGGTAGATCCAACATTGTGTTTTAGTGTTTCTGTATTTTTTTCAAGTAAATGACTTCCTAATACTCTAAGAGGAAACACATGCAATATTTTTCTTTTCTCTTAAGTATACAATTTTTAATAAGTTCCTATTTCTTAGAATTTTTTATTGTAATTGTCATTTTAATTTTTCTGAGGCTGTAAATCTTAACTTCCTACTTGATTCAAGGCACAAGGATAAACTCTTAGAATGGAAGTTTTTGTGTGTTTTGTAAGTGTTTTTTTGTAAGATGTGATCAATGACTCACATCACTTAGTATAACATTTTTATTTTAAAAAGTTTTGCAAATTACTTGACAATTAAAATGGTTATTGTACATCTCTTCTTTGTCATTCATACAGACCAATACCTAAAAGTATAAAGAGCTAAGCCATTGTTGATGTACAGCTACTTAATAGTATATTACCGGTAGGACGATTATGACTTTTACTCAAAAAAAGAGATTCCAACCAATTGATGGAATGAAGAATGTGGCTCCAGAAAACATATTTCTCAGTACTGAGAATAAAGCAGAAGAGGAAAACTAAGTAAGACACTACACAGCCAAGCACTGGCCCCCAAACTCTAGAATCTTCCCAGCAGGGTCTGGAATTTTTAGTTTTAAATTGATGGTAAAGATGAAGACCTGAAAGGAATATGTATGTTTGCATTTTTATTCCTGATATTTTAATTTTAATAAATCTCTTTGCCATTAAAAGTTTATGTCTGAACCATTTTTTTTCCTAAAAAGTGTATATGTCTATCATATTTTTTGAGTCTTTGCAAAACCTCTCAGACTATTCTTTTGTTGTCACCATAAATAAAATAACTTTAATTCTAATTGTAATGGTTTTTCACTTGAAATTCCTATACTTTTAAAATTAGAAATTGAGTTTCTGATCTCCAGGTTTGTCTTCAGAGGAAAGCTTTCAAGTTTAAATAAACTATTTGAAGCTACCTGACTTTTAAATTAATATTCATTTATTATAGTAGAAATTTTAAGACTTAGTTTTTTTCAAGGTTTTATATCTCTTGTCAATCTTATAAACTTATGTATTGAGTCAATGTTTTGCAAATAAGAACTATTACTTCTGGGAGAGGCTTTGATAAGTGTTCAATCACCTCAATTTTTAAAAATTAGACTATTTACAAATTTAGTAAATTAAATTATTTAAATATTTTAAATGCATTCCTAATTACATTCAATTTTCTTTTAAACACTTTAAAATTTGGAGCCCTATCATGTTTTTCCTAAATACTTTTAATCATACACTTAATAAATTAACTTACAAATATAGTTAATCTCAAATACCTTAGGCACACAATTCAGTTTATTTATTTTGGCAAATTATTTTATAACATTCAATTTAAATCCAAAACTCTAAAATTAATTACATAGTTTATTAGGAATTGCAAGCCTTATACGTCACAATCTCTTAAATGCTACAAACACTTTAAATTCAAATATTAGGAGACTATCCCACTGATTACAAAACTTATTCTTTTTTTTTTGTTTTTTTGTTTTTTTGACAGAGTCTCACTCTGTCACCAAGGCTGGACTGCAGTGGCACAATCTCAGCTCACTGCAACCTCTGCCTCCTGGGTTCAAGCGATTCTCCTGCCTCCTTCAAGCTACAGGTGTGTGCCACCACGCCTGATTAATTTTTGTAGTTTTAGTAGAGAGAGGGTTTAACTATATTGGCCAGGCTGGTCACTTGTTCTTAAACCTAGCACATAAATTATCAATCTACAAGTTTGGCTTACCTTTTATTATTAATTTCCCAGGAGTGAAAAATTATTTCCATAAAGAAAACCAGAGTAATACTATTAACATGACATTACCTGATAAGATGAATTGACACTACTTTCAGGTGGAATTGAAGTTACTGTCTTTGTTCTGGCTGCTATAACAAAGTAACATAAGTTAGATAGCTTTTAAACAATAGAAATTTATATCTTACAGTTCTAGAGGCTGGGAAGTTCAAGATCAAGGGGCCAGCAGATTCAGTATTTGGTGAAGACCAGTTTCCTGGTACATAGATGGCCATCTTCTCCTTGCACCCTCACATGGTGGAAGGGGGTGAGAGAGCTCTCTGTAGTCTCTTTTATTAAGGGCACTAATCCTGTCCGTGAGTGCGTACTGTTATGACAAATAACAGAGAATAGCACTTAGCATTTCTCTCTGCAATATTTATTACATTGTTTTGGAATTGTTCTATAATAGCAGGGGGTCAGGGGTTGGGGAATGGTCATAACCTGAGGCTTTCTGCAAAAGGCAGTGAGGGATTATTGAGGATTTGTTAGTAGAGGCATAAAGGAATCTGCCTTATACTTTAGAAAGACTGACCTGACAGCAGTTCGGAGAAAAGGTTCAAGTAGGGTGAGATGGGAGGCTAGCAGATCAGAAGGTCTGAGCATTTTGTCCAGAAAAGTGATGAGTCTGGACTATAATGAGACAAAGAACAGGGAAAGTATTAATAAGTTACATTGACCAGCATAGGTAATAAATAGGATGTGGAAGGTGAGAGAGAAAAAGAAGGTGAGGATGCTTGAGTTTTCTAGCTTAAATAATTCCTCCTGTAATCCCAGCACTTTGGGAGGCCGAGACAGGTGGATCACAAGGTCAGGAGATCAAGACCATCCTGGCTAATACGGTGAAACCCCGTCTCTACTAAAAAATACAAAAAATTAGCTGGGCGAGGTGGCGGGCGCCTGTAGTCCCAGCTACTCGGGAGGCTGAGGCAGGAGAATGGCATGAACCCAGGAGGTGGAGCTTGCAGTGAGCCGAGATCTGGCCACTGCACTCCAGCCTGGGTGACAGAGCGAGACTCTGTCTCAAAAAAAAAAATAATAATAATTCCTCACTGAGATGAAACACACAACTGGAATGTTTCTTCTCTATGTTACTATTTCCAGCTTTCCAGAGAGGCTAATCTGCAAGAGGTTTTCAGGGACACTATGAATAAGAAATGAGTTTTCTGTTAGTTCATCAGTTTGTGTCACAGGCCTTAGCAATTTCTTGCCCAGAATCTGCATAAAAGTGTCTTAGCCCAAGACGGGAAGTGATGGCAATATCATGTAGACCTGAACCCTTCTGTAATGCATGTCTAAGTATTCCTGACCAGGAAGGATGTGCTCTGAAATGATACTGCCTACTGCTTCAAGTCAAATGATAAAAACACACACGTATTACTCAGAAGGCATGTCTAATTGGATATTCTCCTTTTGGGTGGCAAGGAGAAACTATCCTGTAAGAAAACAGGATGTAGAGAGTATTTGTCTGCCAAGATTCTTCCCAACTGCTGTTTCCCAATGGTCAAATTTTTGTCCCACAAGGAGATAATGCCCCTGCACTTCTGGGTTGTGTCATCCAGTTTCTTCAGTGACATCTTGAGATACTAGGTCCCAAACTTTGCTGTGTAGTGTTTATTTAAAACTAGAACTGATGGCAAGAACTGGAAACTCATGTTTCCAGTTCTTTCAGCCAAGGCAAAAGATCCAACACACTCAGGGAAAGTTACTGAGTGTTCTCAGCAGCAGAACAATGAGGACTAAGGAGAATTCAGGGTCGTGACAGGTGGGGTAGTAGTTGTGAAAATAGGTGGAGTTGGAGGAAAACAGAAGGGGTCATAAGATTCTTGCCCCATACAGAATTTATCCTTCTTTTTCACTTCCGGAGGTATCACACTAAGCGTTTGATACATATCACCTGACCTTCACGTCAACCCTATACACATTTTACACATAAGGACATTAATGTCCAGAGGCATAATATGTGTTGACAAAGGCCACATGGCTAGTAAGTGTTGAGGCTAGAATTTAAACCAAGTTTGCTTGGTTCTAACACCTGAGATTTTTCTATATGTCACACTGATCTAGTAGATAACTAAAAGTTGCTTATGAGGCTTAAACTTCTATGCTTTTGTCCTCTTATAGGCTACATTATAACATACATCCTATGTTAAAATTTAATGTCTCAGAAAATTGAACTAAAATCTCCTGCGCATTTTCATATATTTTCTCCAAATGAAGTAGGTAGGAATCTACATAGTATGAATAAAAGAGTTACTTTACATATGCAATGATTCTTGGCTTCTGTAGTTACTAAAGAATTATGAAGCTAACGGTATCCCAAAAACTACACACAATGTTGAATCAGGAATAAATTGAAATCCCAAACAGAACAATAATAAGTCCTGAAATTGAATTGTTAATACAAAATCTACCAACCAAAAAAACCCTGAAACAAATCGAATTACAGCTGAATTCTACCAGACATACAAAGAAGGGCTAGTATCAATCTGACTGATGCTATTTCAAAAAATCTAGGAGAAGGGACTCCTCCCTAACTGATTCAATGAGGCCAACATCATTCTGATAGCAAAAACTGACAGAGACACAACAAAAACAGAATAATAATAAAACTTCAGGCCAATATCTCTGATGAACATAGACACAAAAATCCTAAAAAAAAAAAATACTAGCAGTCCAAATCCAGCAGCACATCACAAAGCTAATTCACCATGATAAGTAGGCTTTGTTTCTGAAATGCAGTGTTAGTTCAACATGCATAAGTCAATAAATGTGATTCGTTACATAAACAGACCTAAAAACCAAAACCACATGATCATCTCAATAGACACCAAAAGGGCTTACAATAAAATTCAACATTCCTCTGTGTTAAAAATCCTCAACAAACTAAGCATCAAAGGAACATACCTCAAAATAATAAGAGCCATCTATGACAAACTCACAGCCAATATCATGTTCATACTGAATGGACAAAAGTTGGTCACATTCCCCTTGAAAACCAGAGCAAGACAAGGATTTCCAATCTCATCACTCCTATTCAAAATAGTACTGAAAGTCCTAGCCAAAGCAATCAGGTAAGAGAAAGAAATAAAAGACATGCAAATAGGAAGAGAAGTCAAACTATCTCTCTTCACAGATGATATGATTTATATTTAGAAAACCCCATAGTCTCTGCCCAAAGGGTCCTAGAACTGATAAACAACTTCAGTAAACTTTCAGGATATAAAATCAATGTACAAAAATCAGTAGCATTTCTAAACACCAATAACATTCAAGTTAAGAGCTAAATTAAGAACAAAATTCCACTTACTATAGCCTTAAAAAGAACAAAATACCCAGGAACACAGCTAACCAAGGAGGTGAAAGACCTCAACAACAAGAATTTAAAAATACTACTGAAGTAAATAAGAGATCACACAAATTAAAAAACATTCCATATTCATCCATAGGAAGAACCAATATTGTTAAAATGGCCATGCTGCCCAAAGCAATCTACAGATTCAATGCTATTTCTATCAAATAATCAACATCATTTTTCACAGAATTAGAAAAAAAGACTCTAAAATTTATATGGAACAAAAAACAGTCCAAATAGCCAAAGCAATCCTAAGCAAAAAGAACAAAGCCGGAGGCATCACACTACCCAACTTCAAACTATGTAAGACTACAGTAACCAAAACAGCATGGTACTAGTACAAAAACAGACACACAGACCAAGGGAAAAGAATAGAAAATCCAGAAATAAAGTGATACACCTACAATCATCTGATCTTTGGCAAAGTTGACAAAAACAAACAATGGGGAAAGAACTCCCTATTCAATAAATGATGCTGAGATAACTGGGTAGCCATATGCAGAAGATTGAAACTGGATCCCTTCCTTTCATCATATACAAAAATCATGCCAAGATGGATTAAAAAATTAAACGTAAAACCCAACTCTATAAAAATGCTAGAAGAATACCTAGGAAGTACTATTCTGTACATAGGCCTTGACAAAGATTTCATGAAAAAGACTCCACAAGCAACTGCAACAAAACCAAAAATTCATAAGCAAGGCCTAATTAAACTAAAGAGCTTCTGCACAACAAAAGAAACTGTCAACAGAGTGCAAACCATGTATCATCCAACCTACAGAATAGGAGAAAATACTTGCAAACCATGTATAATCCAACCTACAGAATAGGAGAAAATACTTGCAAACTATGTATCCAGCAAAGGTCTAATATCCAGAATCCATAAGGAACTTAAATTTACAAGCAAGAAAAAATATATATATATAACCACAAGTAACACTATTACAAATGGGCAAAGGAAATGAACAGACACTTCTCAAAAGAAGACTTACAAGAGGCCAACCAGCATGAAAAAATGCTCACGGTCACTAATCATCAGAGAAATGCCAATCAAAACCACAATGAGATACCATCTCACACCAGTCAGAATGGATATTATTAAAAAGTCAGGCCAGGTGCGGTGGCTCATGCCTCTAATCCCAGCACTTTGGGAGGCCGAGGCGGGTGGATCATGAGGTCAGGAATTTGAGACCAGTCTGGCCAACATGGTGAAACCCTGTCTCTACTAAAAATACAAAAATTAGCTAGGCGCAGTGATGGGTGCCTGTAATCGGGAAGCTGAGGCAGGTGAATTGCTTGAACCTGGGAGGTGGAGTTTGCAGTGAGCCGAGATCATGCCACTGTACTCTAGCATGGATGACAGAGTGAGACTCTATCTGGAAAAAAAAAAAATGTCTAAAAATAGCAGATGTTGGTGAGGTTGCGAACACTTATAAATTGCTGGTAGGACTGTAAATTAATTCAGCCACTGTTGAAAGATTGGAAATTTCTCTAAGAACTTAAAACAAAACTACCATTTGACCCAGCAATCCTGTTACTGAGTATATACTCAAAGGAATACAAATCATTCTACCAAAAAGATACATGCACTCATATCTTCATCGCAGCACTATTCACAATAGCAAATACACGGACTCAATCTAGACACCTATCAATGGTAGGCTGGAAAAAGGAAAATGTGGAAAAAGGAAAATGTGGTATTATATACATAGCATATAATACTACGCAACCACGGATGAAGCAAAATCATGTTCTTACCAGCAACATGCATGCAGCTGGAGGCCATTATCCTAAGTGAATTAACACAGGAACAGAAAACCAAATACCACATGTTATCACTTATAAGTGGACGCTAAACATTGAGTACACATGGGCACAAAGGTGAGACCAATAGACACTGAGGCCTACTTACAGGGAGAGGGTAGGTGGAGGGCGAGGTTCAAAAAACTACCTTTCGGGTACTATGCTCACTATCTGGGTGACAAAATCATTTGTACACCAAACTATGGTGATACAAAATTTACCCGTCTAACAAACGGTAACACAAAGACCCCCTGCATCTAAAATACAAGTTGAAAAAAAATAAAATTTGCTTGTTTTTAAAAAGTTATGCAGAAAAGACAGAGCAAGATGGTCAAATAAAAGTCTCCAGCAATTATTTCCTTCACAGGAGCACCAAATTTAACAACTACCTACAAATAAGAGCACCTTTATAAGAAGCAAAAATCAGGTTAGCAATCATAATACCTGGTTTTGACATCAAATTAAGGAAAGAGGCACTGAAGAGAAGCGCAAAGGTAGTCTTGAATTGCCTATACCACCCTTCCCTGATTCCCCTACAGTGGCTGCATGGCACAGAGCCAAGTTCAATCTGTGAACTTAGGGGAGGGAGAGTATATGATTGGAGGACTTTGCATTGGAGCCCAGTGTGGATCTGTCACAGAGGAAAGCAATACCAGGCAGAACTTAGCCATCATATACAGAGGAAGAATTTAGACCAGCTCTAACCAGAGGCAAATCATCCATCCCAACTTTTGGAACCTGAGTTCTATCAAGCCCTGCTACTATGACCTAAAATTCCCCAGGGTCTTAATAAACTTAAAAAACAGTCTAGTCCACAAAGACTGCAATTCCTGGGCAAGTCCTGGTGTTGGGCTGGCTGAGAGACAGTGGACTTTGGGAGCACACGACCTAGTGAGATACCAGCTGAGGCGGCCAAGGGAGTGCTTGTGTTTCCCTTCCCCAACCCCAAAAAGTGTAGCTCACAGCTATGGGAGAGATTCCTTCCCTCTGCTTGAGAAGAGAAATGAGAGAAAAGAGGACTTTGTCTTATAACTTGGATACCAGCTAAGCTACAGTAGGATAGGGCACCACGCAGAGTCCAGGCCCTAGCTCCTAAGACAACATCTACAGATGTACTTCGTGCCAGAAGGGAAACCACTGCCCAGAAAAGACTGAAGCAATCCTGGCAGAATTCATTACCTGCTGACTAGGGTCCTTGGGCCTTCCATAATCAGCAATGGTAGCCAGGTAGTACTCGCGGCAGGCTTTGGGTGAGACTCAGAGCTGTGCTGGCTTTAGGTGTGACCCAGCACATTTCCAGCTGTGGCGGCTACAGGGAGAGACTGCTTCTGCTTGGGGAAAGAAGAGTGTAAAGGGGACTTTGCCTTGCAGCTCGGGTACTGTTTGGACGAACGGAGGCAAGATGGTGCACTTCCGGGTTCTTCTTCACCACCAGCTCTTCCCGCAGGCGCGAAAATGCAGCCGGCGCCAGGGAGGGTGCAGACCAACCAGGCATGTGCCAGGTGACGTCAATCTGAAGAGACCAAGATTTACCTGGTCGCACCTGCGGAACGCCCCCCGACACGCCCGTGCCCCGCCTATTGCCCTCCCACTCCTAGAAAAGCCGCTCTCCGCCAGTGAGCCCCGCGGCCTTCTCACAGTCCCACTCCTGTCAGGATGTCAGGATTGTGGGAACTCCGTCGGAGAGCCCCACCGGGGGACTCTGCCGGCCTCCTTTGCCAGAGGCCGACAGACTTCTCCCTACCCACCTTCTTTCCCTGAAGCTAGGTGACCAAAAATAAAATCGCAGTTTTGCTCCTACACTTGTCTACCCGCTGGTTCTTTTGTGCCCACTCGGCTGGTCTTAGAAAAACAAATCAGGTACCAGTTCAGCCACAGTGGGGTAGAGCACCAAGTGGACTCCTGTCCTGAGGTCCCCAACTTTTGGCTTTGGTTCTATTATGGCATTTCTGGAACTGCCCTGGGTAAGAGGGGAGCCCATTTCCCTAAAGAGAGTCCCAGGCCTGGCAGCATTCACCAAATAATGACCGAGTCCTTGGACCTTGAGTGAACATTGGTAGTGCCAGGCAATACTCGCCATGGGCCTGAGTGGTGGTGGCCATGGGGAATTCTGAGGAAAGGGTAGGGAAGAGTGGGGAGGGCTTTGCCTTGCAGCTTAGGTGCCAGCTCAGCCAGAGTAGAATAGAGTGCCACGTAGATTCCTAAGGTTCCTGTCTCCAGGCCTTGGCTCCAGAGAGTATCTCCAGATCCATTCAGGGCTGGGAGAAACTCACTGCCCTGAAGGGAAAGAAACAAGCCTGGCCGGTCTTGCCACCTGCTGATTGTAGAGCCCTTGGGCCTAAAGTAAACATAGGCAATAGCCAGGCATTTGTCACTGCAGGTCTTGGATGCATCCCAGTGCTGTGCTGGCTTTGGGTCTGACCCAGTGTAGTCCCAGGGATGGAGGCCACAGGGGTGCTGTGTCACCCACTCACGCAGGTCCAGGCAGCTCAGCACAGAGAGAGAGAGAGACTGTTTATCAATCGGAAAGTAAGAGAAGAGAAGAAGAAGAATTGTCGGTAAACCAGGCAATTATCCTGAATTTTTACCCCCGACCACCAAGACAGTACATTTATGAGTCTGCAAGAGCCACAGTGTTACAGATACAGCTGCAGTGGCCAAAACAGATACAGCTGCAGTGACCAAAGATTTCGATCACAACACCCAAGTCCCTTTAAATACTTGGAAAGCCTTCCCAAGAAGGATGGGTAAAAACAAGCCCAGACTGTGAAGACTACAATAAATACCTAAGTCCTCAATACCCAGACACCAACAAACATCCGCAAGCATCAAGACCACCCAGGAAAACATAATTTCACCAAATGCACTAAATAATACCTCAAGAGCAATCCTGGAGAGACAGACATCTATGACATTTCAGACAGAGAATTTAAAATTTTGAAGAAGCTAACGAACTCCAAGATAATACAGAGAAGGAATTCAGAATTCTGTCAGATAAATTTAACAGAGACTGAAATAATTACAAAGATTCTTCTTCAGCACCAGACCTGTCCTACAAGAAGTGGTAGCTAAAGAGAGTTCTTCAATCTGAAAGAAAAAGATCTCAATGGGCAATAAGAACTCATCTGAAGGTACAAAACTCACTGATAATAGTGAGTACACAAAACACAGAATATTGTAAACTGTAATTGTAGTGTGTAAGCTACTCATATTTTGAGTAGAATACTGAAAGATGAATCTACCAAAAATAACTACAGAAACCTTTCAAGAAATAGACGGTATAATAAGATATAAAAAGAAACAACAAAAAAGTTTAAAAGTGGGGGGATGAAGTTAATGTGTGGAGTTTTTTAAGTTAGTTTTCTCTGTGTTTGTTTGTTTATGCAATCAGTGTTAAGTTTTCATCAAAGACAGTATAAATTATAAGTAATCAGTTTAAAGGTAGTATAAATAATAAGATAGCATAAGTTATAAAATATTATTTACAAGCCTTGTGGTAACCTAAAATCAAAAAGCATACAACAGGTACATAGAAAATAAAAAGCAAGAAATTAAAACATACCAGCTGAGAAAACTGTCTTCACAAAAAAAGAAGACAGGAAGGAAGGAAAGAAGGAGGAGGAGAAGACCCCAAAACAACCATAAAACACATAACAAAATGCCACGAGTAAGTCCTTGCCAATCAATAACAACATTGAATGTAAATGTACTCAACCCTCTAATCAAAAGACATAGAGTGGGTGAATGAATAAATAAGCAAGATCTAATGATCTGTTGCCCAGCAGAAACACACTTTACCTATAAATGCACGCATATCTTTTTACATGACTATAACATAGTTTTTGGTTTTTGGAAAAGATAAACAAAACCATAGAATAGTCATGCAAAAGATATTCCACACAAATGAAATTCGAAAGAGAGCAGGAGTAGCTGCAGTGATATCAGACAAAATAGATGTCAAGACCAACAGTATAAAAAGAAACAAAAAAAGGTCATCATATAATGATAAAGGGGTCAATTCAGCAAGAGGATGTAACAATGTTGAATATATATTCACTCAACAGATATATAAAGCAAATATTACTAGAGCTAAAGAGAACAATAGACCTCAATACAATAGTAGCTGGAGACTTCAACACCCCGCTTTTAGTATTGGACAGATCGTCCAGACAGAAAATCAACAAAGTAACATAGGATTTAATCAGCACTATATACCAAATGGATCTGACAGATATTTACAGAACATTTCATCCGATGGCTGCAGAACGCACATTCTTCCTCTCAGCACATGGATCATTCTCAAGGATAGACCATATGGTAGGCCACAAAACAAGCCTTAAAACATTCAAAAACATTGTCAAAAAAAAAAAAAATAGAGAAATCAATAGCAAGATGAGTTTTGGAAACTGCACAAACATGGAAATTAAACAATATGCTCCTGGATGACAAATGGACCAATGAAGAAATTAAGAAGGAAATTTAAAAAGTCTTGAAACGAAAGAAAATGGAAACAAAAAATACCAAAACCTATGGGATTCAGTGAAAGCAGTACTAAGAGGAAAGTTTATAGCAATTAGCACCTACATCAAAACAGTAGAAAAACATCAAATAAACAATATAACAACACATCTTAAAGAAAGAGAAAAGCAAGAGCAAAACGAACACAAAATTGGTGGAAGAAAAGAAATAATGAAGGTCAGAACAGAAATAAATGAAATTGAAACAAATAAATACAAATTATCATGAAACAAAAAGTTTGTTTTTGGAAAAGATAAACAAAACTGAAAAACTTTTAGCCTAAGAAACAAAGACACCTAAATAAATAAAATCAGAGGTTAAAAATGAAACATTACTATGGATACTGCAGAAATTCAAAAGATCAATTGTGGCTGCTATGAGCAACTATATTCCAATAAATTGGAAAAGCTAGAGGAAATGGATAAATTCCTAGGTACATACAACCTACTAAAATTGAACCATGGGGAATCCAAAACCTGAACAGACAGATAACAAGTAATGAGATTGAAGTCTGTAGTAAAAATAAAAAAATAAAACAGCTAATGGCTTTAGTGCTGAACTTAACTAAACATTTAAACAAAAACTAATACCAATCCTACTCAGACTATTCTGAAAAACAGACTAGGACGGAATACTTCCAAACTTATCGTATGAGGCCAATATGACTCTAATACCAAAACCAAAGAAAGGCACATCAAAAAAAGAAAATTGCAGGCCAATATCCCTGAAGAACATTGATGCAAAAGTCCTCAATAAAATACTAGGAAACCAAATGCGACAACACATTAAAATGATCATTCATTACGATCAGATGGGATTTAGTCCAGCAAATGCAAGGGTAATTAACATATGAAAATCAATCAATGTGATACATCATATCAACAGAGTAAAGGACAAAAATCATATGATCATTTCAATTGATGCTGAAAAAGCATTTGAAAAAATTCAACATCTCTTCATGGAAAAAACCCTCAAAAAACTGAGTATAGAACAAATATACCTCAACATAATAAAAACTGTATACAACAGACGCACAGCTAGTATCATATCAAGTGAGGAAAAATTGAAAGCCTTTCCTCTAAGATCCGGAACACAACAAGGATGCCCACTTTCACCACTGTTATTCAACCTAGTACTGGAAGTCCTAGCTAAAGCAATCGGACAAGAGAAATAAATAAAAGGTTTCCAAATTGAAAAGGAAGAAGCCAAGTCATCCTTGTTTACAGATGATATGATCCTGTATTTAGAAAAACCTAAGACTTCACACACACACACACACACACACACAAACTATGAGAACTGATAAACAAATTCAGTAAAGTTTCAGGATATAAAATCAACATACAATAATCAGTAGTATTTTGATGTGCCATCAGTGAACAAATTGAAAAACAAAAAAGTCATCTCATTTAGTAGCTAAAAATAAAATACCCAGGAATTAACCAAAGAAGTGAAATAGCTCTACAATGAAAACTAAAAACAACTGATGTAAGGAATTGAAGAGGATACCAAAAAGAGAGGAAAATATTCCATGTTTATGGATTAGAAGAATCAATATTGTTAAAATGTCCACACTACCCAAATAAATAATCTACATACTTCATGCAATCTCTATAAAAATAACAATGATATTCTTCACATAAATAGAAAAATAATCCTAACATTTATATGAAACCACAAAAGACCCAGAATAGTGAAGTAATCCTGAGCAAAAAGAGCAAAGTGAGAGGAATCACATGATCTGACTTCACATTATACCACTGTGCTACAGTAACCCGAACAGCATGGTACTGGCATAAAAAAGGACATATAGACCAATGGAACAGAATAGATAACCCATAAATAAATCCATGTATCTACAGTGAACTTATTTTTTACAAAGGTGCCAAGAACATGCAATGAAAAAAGGACAGTCTCTTCAATAAATGGTGCTATCCATAAACAGGAGAATGAAAGTAGAGCCATATTTCTCACCATATACACAAATCAAACAAAAATGTATTACAAATATAAATATAAGACCTCAAACTATGAAACTACTAAAAGAAAACATTGGGGAAACTCTATAGGATATTGGTCTGGACAAAGATATCTTGAGTAACGCCCTAAAAGAACAGGCAACTGAAGCAAAAATAGACCAATGGGATCACATCAAGTTAAAAAGCATCTGCACAGCAAAGGAAACAGTCAATGAAGTGAAGAGGCAATCAACAGAGTGGGAGAAAATGTGTGCAAGCCATCCATCTGACAAACGATTAATAACCAGAATATATAATGAGCTCGAAAAACTATATAGGAAAAAATCTAATAATCCAATGAAAGAATGGGCATGAGATATAAATAGACTTTTCTCAAAATAAGACATACAAATGGTAAACAGTTATGCTCAATATCACTGATCATCAGAGAAATGCAAATCAAAGCTACAATAAGTCATCATTTACCCCAGCTAAAATTGCTTTTATCCAAAAGATAGGCAATAGCAAATGCCAGTGAAAACATGGAGAAAAAGAACCCTTAAACACTGTTGGTGGGAATGGAAATTAGTACAACCACTATGAAGAACAGTTTAGAGGTTCCTCAAAAAACTAAAAAAAGAGCTGCCATGTGATCCAGGAATCCCATTGCTAGGTATATACCCAAAAGATAGGAAACCATTATATTGAAGGGATATCTGCACTCCCATTTTAATTGCAATAGCTAAGATTTGGAAGCAACCTAAATGTTCATTAACAGACGAATGAATAAAGAAAATTGGTACATATACATAATGGAATACTATTCATCCATATAAAAGAATGAGATCCTGTCATTTTTAACAACATGGACGGAACTGGAGGCCATTATGTTAAATGAAATAAGCCAGGCACAGAAAGACAAACTTTGCATGTTCTCACTTATTTGTGGTAGCTAAAAAACAATGAAAACAATTGAACTCAGGTAGATAGAAAGTAGAATGATGGTTACCAGAGGCT
>NW_012115933.1:3718831-3724853 GCF_000951035.1 Colobus angolensis palliatus
GAGTACAGTCCTCCACATTTTAAAAATCCCTCCCACCAAGTAATTCATGAACACTCACTGCCTCATGTTAAATTACCACAGTTAAGATGCCCAACCTGCCATTCTGGGTTGCTGCAGAAGAATGCTACCAATGTGCACTTGGAATGTGTTTATATGTGCTTGGCTTGGCTTTTCAACCAGACTGCAAGCTCCCAAGTAGTGGAAACTCTCTTCAACATCTTCCTTTGCATGCACACATGGTATAGGTGCTCTGACTTGAGTGGCTTCTTCATTAAGGCTGTTCAGTTCTTGGTGTTGCAGGAAAATCAGCCACATGTGATGGCTTCTATTAGAGTCCAGCAGACGCTGTCTGTATTTGAGTTTGTAATGAATGAATAGTTTGCAATCTGTTCCTTGGAAAAAATGCAGTATCTGAGATTTCCCAAGTCCCTCTGTGAGTATCAAATAGTTCCTGGTTAAGTCAATGCTACAAAGTCAAAGACATAAAATCAGCAAAGTTTAAATCCCCTATAGATTTGGTTCAATTGTGCCTTCAACAAATGCCTATGTACTTTATCTGCATAATAAATGCCTTTGAAATATAATTCTTGTGGATATTGTTGGGATTCAGAATATACTGCCCCAAGATATGGCACCTTGGAACTTGAAAAAATAGCAGAAGCAGGAAGGTCACTCTCACCTTACACTGCCCTTCTCCCCTGAAGTAGGTCCTAAGACCCTCATTCAAGAGGTACCTTCCCTATACCCAGAGGAAAGAAGCTTTCTTATCTTCAAAGACACAGAAATGTCGAGAGGAATCTGAACAAACAGGCTTTGCTAAGTTCTCCTCAATTACCACCGTTAGATCATACCACCGTTGTCCAATCCTGCTTGCTCATGTCCATCCACCTCATCAAACCCAGCATTAAAAATAAACGTGTTTGGATTTTTTTTTCTTTAGGACAGAGTCTAGCTCTGTCTCTCAGACTGGAATGCAGAGCTGCAATCAAAGCTCACTGCAGCCTCGAACCCTTGGCCTCCCCAGTGGCTGGGACAACAGGTCTTTGGATCTTCATTTCTGAAGGCTTCTGTGTCACATCAAACTTACATTAAATAAATTTGTAATGTTTCTCTCCTGCTAATCTGTCTGTGTCAGCTCTGTCAGGGACCCTAAGAGGGTTGAGAAAAACCTTCCTCCCATATTATATAAATATATATGGAAAAAATAATCACACGTCATTCCATTGCCTGGAGATAGTCACCTTTAAGTTTTCATGATTATCCGTTCATGTCTATATAGAGATACATTTAGATATGGAAGGAAACATAGGTCATTTCCTCGGGAAGCCTCTCCCTGATCTTCCACCCACACCCCAGTCTAAATAAGGGTTTCCTGCTATATCAGTTCATAGCATCTGTACTTTTTCTTGATATTCCTTATTAGAGTAGAAAATATTTAATTAATTATTATATTTATTTTCTGCTGCATCTATTCATCATGAGATAAACTCATTGTGGTAATGACATTGAGTACATTACTATATGCCCAGCATTTAGATGAGTGCTAGGATATAGTTGGACAAATATTCAATACATATTTTTTCAGTTAACAAAATGTGACATTACGAGTGTGTACATATGTTTCTAAAGTCAGTGAGCTGCCATCTTAATCATATTGCCAAATGCCATAAAGAAAGAATCACCTGGAAACAAACGAGGCCAGTGTAGCTCTTGTTAGAAACCACTGGATCTTGCAAGCTTGAAACAGAATACAGAATAGGTATTTCACAACACACGTGCACACACACACACACACGCACACCACACATTTGTGAAAGACAGTATGAGGCACAGAAGGTACCTGGCTGACCTGACCCTGGTCTGTTCACCATTAAAAAAAGCATCAGTTGAGAACTGACTCAGGGTGGGGGACAGGCACCCACTCAGCTAACTCTAGATCTCAGGCCAGATGCCTGTTGGTGTTCAGTGAAAGTTCATTAGGCTTCCAGTGAAGGCATGACTATGATTTCCTACAAATGACACTACTCATGATATTAGGAATCTCTCTGGAGTGCAGGAATTCAGTTTGAATTGTCAGCAGAAAGACATGTGAATATGTGCAAAGTCATCTTCTTGGAGCCTCAGTTTCTTTATCTTTAAAATGAGGGTAATAAGACCCACTGCAAAATGGAATATATATATGGTACATGTAAAACACAGTATTCGTCCTTGAGGATGCAAAGATGCCTTCAGCAAAGTCCTTGTCCTCCAGTATATACATATACATCTATATTTATGTGTGTGTGTGTGTGTGTATGAAATGATTTTATTATCTTGAATAATAGTATTACATTTATACTGCAGTTCAAAAAGCTAGATTAGTTTAGAAAGAAACTATTTTGTGAGCATGAAAAGCAAAACTTGATCCTTCTGTTGATATTAATTTATTTAACACCAGGTTTGTGCAAGGTGCTGTGATATATATGATGTATATGATGTCATATGATATATGATGCATATTTAGATATATGTATATGCATGTGTGTGATATACAAGATACATACAAATATATGAATTATATATACAGGTTAATATACAAAAGTTTATTGACTTATTTATATACACATAGGTGGATTGATCTTCAAAACATCATATTGAGTGGAAATATCATAAGATATATTAACATACAATCAACCTGGGAGGCAGAGGTTGCAGTGAGCCGAGATCACACCATTGCACTCCAGCCTGGGCAACAAGAGCAAAACTCTGTCTCAGAAAAATAAAATTAGGTGCAATATGACAGCAATAAATAGTTCACATCACTACATACAAAGAGAAAGGTGCATTTAAAATACATTAGAATGGCTACCTATTAGGAATGCCAATGGAAGTGGAGTCTGGGAATAAGCTACATAAATGAAAAAAATGTTTTCAATTGTTCTTGCATGGACTGATGATAACACAGCACAAACTGAAGAAGAAGACAACCTCAAACCTCTCTTCACTCCCACCTCCCACAGGAAACCAACACAGTAAACTTACCTGTTCTAACACTTGCTGTTATTGACAGTTAAGGGCAAAACATGAAGGCTGTAAGGTGATCTATCAGACCTATTACTGATGTCGTCCATATTCTGCATCTCTATCCAAAACATACTGGCTCTAGGAAATAGAAGTCTGACAAGCATTATATGAATTTCATTTTCCTCATGTCATCTTCTTCGGAAGCTGAAGAAATCTTAAAAGCCTTGGACTGCTGCCATCAGACATAACTAGCTGCCATTGCATTACCTTTCTGACTACGTGGTAATTAAAATTTGCGTCTTTACTGGATTCTTTTTAGAGTTAAGAAATGCATTTCTATGAATGAAACTGGACTTGCAAGGCTACACAGAATAGGATTCTATTTACATAAAATATCTAGAAGAGTTTATCTCATTAAGACAGAAATCATATTAGTGGTTTCCAGGGGCTAAGGAGAGGGAGGGGTGAGGAGTGACCACTTAATGGATTTTTTTTTTTTTGAGGTGATGAAAATGTTTTGGCACTGGATGGAAGTCGTGATTGCACAACATTGTGAATGTGCTAAATACCACTAAATTGTATACATTAAAATGGTTAATTGTTCTGTTATGTGATTTTCACCTCAATTGAAAACAAAAAGGGGAAAAGGAGAAAGGGACTTTCCACATTCTGAGTTCTTAAGAAAGTCCTTTCTCAGTGAAAGGATGACTAAGGTGTTATGCATAGGTCAGTTGAATGCTGAGTGGGCAGGGGGTGGGGTGGAAAAAGGCCACAGGCACAAGTAGAATACGGGACGATGGGGTGTAGAAAGTGCTGCAGTGGGGACCATCCCTCATACTGATTCGGGGTCTCACTAATCCAGCAAATGCTCTTCTGCAGCCCTCTGCACTGCAACTGAGTTCAGCATTCATGCCATACCCACTTCTCGTGAATTATCTCTTTCCCCAAAGGGGTGTCCATTCCCGGAAGGCTAGCCCTTCAGCTTTTTCCTGTGGCACCACCTCCCCCAAGGCTTTGTCCTATCCTGAGGCCAATCCGTTTGAGCATCTGGTGCATGTGAAACACAATATTCGTCCTTAAGGATTCAAAGATGCCTTCAGCAAAGTCCTTGATCTCCAGTAGGACCAAGTCTATGTGGTCTGGATTCCCGTGATCTCCCTGAGCTCATCCACTGCAGCTGTGCTGGCCTCTTTGCTATGCCTCCTGAGTGCCTGGCATGCTCTGGCCCTAGACCCTTACTCTAGTGATTTTCTCTGTTTGGACAACTCTTCTTCAAGTCTTCGTTCCAATCTCACAGAGGCCTCTCCTCACCATCCTATTTAATAATACACCTTGCTTCTTCCCCTCACTGACTTCTCCCCAATCTCCTATACCCTGCATTACTTACCAGATCATATATCCCTTCCGAACATAAAGTATTTTATGCAATCATTATGTTTATTATTTATCCATCTCCTGCTGCTAGAATCTCAGCCTCACAATAGCAGTCTTTGGATATTTTACTCACATTTTAATTAAAGGCCTAGCATGGTTCCTGCTAGAAAACAATTGCTGCTCAATAAATATTTGCTGAAAGATTTAAAAGTCCGTGGTTCAATTTAAGCACTTTCCTTTCTCTATCAATGTGAAATTTGAATACAGTAAGTTTCTGTAGCTGCCTCTGACAACTTTGCTAACAGTCCTCTTTGCTGTTAACTAAGAGGAGAGTTGAATATCCACATCCAGGTGCTGGGGATATCATATTTGAGCTATTGCACCCTGGCCACAGGCCCAATGTGCCAGACTGCACATCTCTCCTGCTATACTCACCTTTAAACTATATCCTCTCTTAGGGCAACAGCTCAGCAGGGAGCACCCTCTAAGGAATAAGGGGGCTAAGTCTCTCTTAAAGACCCTGAAAATGCTGCCAGTGCTGGTTGAAAAACCCTGGTGATCTGTGACATCTGTAGTGACAGAAAACTCTGGGAGGTTTATGGAACCTCATTGCTAAATTTCCTGCACAACTGTTTCAGCAGAGTGAAGCCCATGATTCAGCCATTACTAAATGGCACTGGCCACTTATTAGGTGACAAAAATGAGCCTATGGGGGTACAAAGGCAAAGCTCAGGTCAATTCTATTGAGTCTACCGGGTCCTATCACCAAATATCCCTATAAATGGAGTGAGATTTCTAGGGATGCTCTACAGATTACCTCCATCAAAGATTCACATAACTATTGTTATCTGACTATTATCCAATTAACACCCCAACAATTGCTGTGAACATAAGGAGGTGAACAAAATATAGAATTCTGCCCTCAGTTAATCTAAGAGTAGTAGAGTGTTTGTAAAACTTTTATTCAAAATAGAGAAAAATAAATACCATTACATGAAAAGGTAAGAGAAACTGCTGTGCCTTAACCTCTCACCTTCTACTGGTAAGTATTCTCATAGTGTAGTTTCTCAGATTGTGGTCCCTGGGGCTTCATGATCTTGACACCTACAGATGAATATGTAGTAGTATACAAACTCTCAGGCATAGGCCTGGACTACTTGAAACTTCTTTAGAAGATGGGCCTGAGGGTGTGTATTTTTAAAATTTCCTCATGTGATTCTTATATTAAAAGTTAAGAACTAGTGTTATAGTACATTATAATTGATTACACTTGCATATATAGCTTATTCTTGTGCCTGACAATTATAAGAGGAGCAGGCGAGATGCATCTTCATTTTGTGGATGAGCAAATTGAAACTCAGATATGTTAAATCCAGAGTTACACAGTTACTTCACGGCAGAGCTAGAATTAGAACCTGGACTACCTGATTTCACATTTAATCCTTGCCTTACCCCATGCTAGCCTGTTTCTCTGTTGGGGGGGCGGGGAAGAAACCAAAATGTGAAATGACAGACATTATTTCCATAGGGAACAAGTCTTTTTTATACAAGCGGGGCAAATTTAGTACTAGGAGAAATACTGCCACCTTGTGGCCATCTGGAAGTGAAGCACAGCCCTTTCTGTCATTGGAGAAGTTGATTCCTC
>NW_012115933.1:3724979-3738549 GCF_000951035.1 Colobus angolensis palliatus
CCGGCCCCTGTCTTGGTTGCACTGCTTTCAGTGATGGATTTGTGTTGAGCTAACCTCACTCTCTACTGACGCAGCTGATGCGTCCTTTGGACTTTGGCCTTTGGTCTTTGGTTTTGTACCTAAGATTTTTTCTCCTAGCTGAAGCTAATGTACTCATTTAGGGTGCGGAACACAAAGTCATCATGCCATGCAACAGCCAGCAGAGCCAAGACCATTCATCTTGGTGGATACTTTCTGCAGCTGACACGTTTAGATTTCTAGAACTTTGACCTTAAAATGAAAATTTTAAATATATATATATTTCTATTTTTTGTCATGGTTACAAAATCTTCCTGAAGAAGCCAAGGCTGATTTCAATGTTGGAAAGAGGGACCGCCCTCCCTTTCAATTCTCAGGAATATACAGAGATAAGAGGAACTCTTCTCCATTCAATTTCAACACACTAACCTCTACAAATTCACAAGAAAATCTTCATGGGGGTTGCACTTGGCAGACACATGATACAGACCACAGAACTACATGGAGAGCCCCAAACACAGCTAGTGCTGTATGGCTAGGCGGATGTGAAACATGAAACATTCAGCCGTCAAGATAACAAAAAAGTTTGCTCAAGCCATGCCAGGAATCTGTGGAAGTTGTCAGCTACTAACAAGTCCTCAGTTTGGGCAGTCTTTACAAGTACTTCTCCTGCCTTGAATGGCAAACCTCCCAAGCTGCTGTATAAGTGAAGCCATAGTCAGTGACCACCCCTACATGCCCAGGCTTCAGGCTGTTCTTGATCGCCTTTCCTCCAATCTCTGCTCCTCCTGCTTGCTCCTGCCAGGGAATCTTTAGCAACCTTTTCCTTTCTTGAGATCTCAGATCCTTGGTCACTTTCCTGACTTCACACACTAAGTCAAATCCTCCTGTTATGCTCCCGCATTACGTTTTCGTCTAATGACATCTGTCAAAGTTGTGTTTAGCATTTAACTGTGTCACTATCCCATTAGTGTCTGCCTCTTGACTCGTGGTTCCAGGAGGTAACCATGTATATAAGCCAGACCTAGCACAGCGCCTGGCACAGAGTAGAAATACAATAAGCATTTACTGAATGAATGAAAAAACCCATAAACAGGGCTAATTTTGATTCAATAACTTCATTTTTATTCCCCTCGAATCACATCTTCCAAACCATATCTTTGATACACTTTCCGCTGCAGCCTCCAGAGTGAATCTGATATCATTTGGTAGATAGATGAAGCTGTATCTATCAAACTCAAATCTCAAAGTGGGGAGAGGATACACACAATTTTATGTCCTAGAAAGACTTTAAAGATTGCAAATGTTCTTAACAATAGCCTCCTGATTTCTCAGAATTTTCTTTGTATAACTTTATACAAGTTAATTGATGTTTTCAGCCCTTGCCTCCTCTATAAAGTGGGGATAACAGAACCATTGGATGGAGTAGTCAGATAACATACATTTAATTCTTTTCCATTAAGTCTGATGTTAGTCAATGGTTTTTCCTGGATGCTGTTCACCAAATTGAAAATGTTCCCTTCTATTTCCAGTTTCATAAAAACTTTTGTCATAAGTATTGAATTTTGCCAAATACTTTTTTGTGTAAGCATATACCATGGTACATAGTAGGCACTCAATAAAGTTAATTTCCTCCCTCTTTAAGTACTTTTTTTTTTTTCCTCCCACCCATAACTTCCTGGCTAGCTGTTTGGCCAGTATTGAGTCATATGGAAACGACCTCGTTCTGCCGAGAGTAGCTCCAGAACCTACACCTTTGAACTTGGCTTCGGCTTATACTGGAAGTTGAGAGTTAGAGAGGCCCAAAGCCCCAGACAGGGCCAACCCAAGTATATCTACCTAGAGAAGTCCATTTCAACATTAACCTGTTCTCTTTCATCCTTTGAAGAGCTCTCCCTTTCCTCAACCATCTGGAGATACTCTGTTCACCTGAGCCTGCTAACATAGCAGACCTATGCCCAATTCCTGGGGCATTGCCTCCTTGCCCTCCCCCACCAAGTCTTTAGTTTAAGGTTAAACAAGTCAAGTAAGAACTAAAGTGTTCATGACCTATAGTGGTTAAATGTCTTCACATTCTTTAATAACATTTATATTTCAGCAAAATAAATTATGATAAGATTTGCATTTTACCAACATATGATACCCTAAAGCAGTGAAATACTATGTACCAAAAAATAATATGATTGTATCACTCTGTTTTCACACTGCTGATAAAGACATACCCAAGACTGGGTAATTTATAAAGGAAAGAGGTTTAATGGACTCACAGTTCCACATGGCTGGGGAGGCCTCACAATCATGGCTGAAGGCAAATGAGGAGCAAAGTCATGTCTTACGTGGTAGGAGGAAGAGGGTATGTGCAGGGGAGCTCCCCTTTATAAAACCTTCAGATCTCATGAGACATATTCACTATCCTAAGAACAACATCGTAAAGACCCACCCCCATGATTCAATTACCTCCCACCACGTCCTTCCCATGACACATGGGAATTATGGGAGCTAAAATTCAAGATGAGATTTGGGTGGGGACACAGCCAAACCATAACAATTATATTTAAAAGGAATATTAAAAAGAAATTATTTTTATTTACTAACATGGAATAGCAACTATAACCCATTGTTGAGTAAAAAGCATGTTATAAGCATGTATGATGTGATCACCTTTCTTTAACTTTGTATGTGTGTAGATATCTAAAAATTCACAAGAGTTACCCTTGAACAGTAAGATTGGGATTAATTTGCACTTTTTTAAAAAAATAGATCTCGCTCTGTTGTCCAGGCTGGAGTACAATAGCATGATCTTGGCTCACTGCAACCCCCACCTCCCAAGTTCAGCGATTCTCCTGCCTTGGCCTCCTGAGTAGCTGGGATTACAGGTACAGGCCACCACACCCAAATAATTTTTATATTTTTAGTAGAGATGGGGTTTCACCATGTTGGCCAGACTGGTCTTGAACTCCTGACTTCAGGTGATCCACCCACCTTGGCCTCACAAAGTGCTGGGATTACAGGCATGAGCCACCTTGCCTGGCCTTTTGCACTTTCTTTTTAAAACTGTTTTGTATTGCTTGAATTTTCTAGATGACTGTGTACTGGCTTCATAATCAGGAGGAAAAACAATGATATACTTGCTGGGTTGTACTGCAGATTTAGAAACACACAGCACTAGAAGTCATTTGCACCTTATGTTGCCTCAGGGATGAGTTAGTTATCATTTCGCTCATTAATTTATATGATCATTTGTACAGCAAACTTTTCTTGGATGCCTGGACCTGTAAAATTAGTCACATATAATTCTTACTCCCTTCCACTGCCTTTAGGATAATAAGCTCCATATATAATTAATTAGGATGAGAGTGATAATGACAATAATGTCTACCATTTTTGTGTAAGCCAGACACTGTTCTAGGTGCTTTACAGAATTGTCTTTAATCTATACCACAAAAAATGAGGGAGGTATTGTTGGCCCTAATAAACAGACGGGGCCTGCAGTATCTTTAGCCGGAGACACCGGAGAAGGTTTCATAAAGAGGTGGCCTCCAACTAAGACTTGAAAGAGGGGTGGCATTTGACCTTCATGGGTAGGTAGAAGGGAATTCCAGGTCAAAAGAAAACATATAGCGGAGAGGCATTCATGAGGTCAAGTTATGAATTATTTAGTTTGTTAGAACTGTAGGGAAGGCTTTCAAAAGAGACAAGGTTGTCGGGGGCAGATTGAGGAGGAGAAAGTTCCAGATTTAGGAAACAAATCTGAAATCCCTGCAATCCAGAGGTTAAGCTGTGCACTTTAGACAGAGGGGTTTAGATGGTTGGTGGGAGGGTGTCACACTGGAAAAGAAAGTCCATTTTGTTGCACTCACTTCAGTGTGCACTCACTTCAGCGTCTTTTGTTTAGGTGACTAGGACACATTGCTCCCACTGATGGCCCTTTCCCGAATTGCTTGCTGCTGCAGCAGCATCCAGAAGAATGGAAGGAGAGCACACAATGAAGGGAAACTTGACCTGTGGCCATTTCATTTGTCATGACCTTTGAATGAGCCTTCTTGGTCACTTCCCTGCATTTTACTGCAGACTCGTTGCTTTTTATTTATAAAGCAGATAGCTAGAAGAATCCTGCAGCTGGAGAAGTCAAGCCCAAAGCTCTGTATGAAATCTGATGTGTATTTGAACATCATTAGCTCTTTGTGTGTTCTCCTTAATCTACCAACTCTAGCATCAATGTCATGCCATTCATGTACTGCTGCTGGGCTGGGCCTGTGGAGCCCTGGGCGTTACTATAATTATAAGAAAACTATATTTAGCACTTATCACATGCCAAATACCATTCCATGTGCTCTAAGTGGAGTATCTCATTTAAGCCTCAGAGCAGCACTACATGGCAGATACTATCATTTTCCCTCTTCTAGAAGTGAGAAAACTAAGGTCCAGAGAAGGTAAATAAGTTGCCCAAGGTGACAAGGTCCCAAATCTAGGAATGGCAAGGATCCAAATGCACAGTCTTCAGAGCCTACACTCCTACCCACTTCTTTATGCCTCCTTTTCTGCCTTCCAGGACCTTACAATGTATATGGGGTACAAGATCTATACATACAGATCACAGGTCAAATAACATACGAGTGCCTGATGGAATGAGGACAAGCACAGGTGACCTCAGAGAGGACTCAAAGCTTTCAGAGAGTTGGTTACAGCCTACAGCCTCCTGTGGGAACTAGTGATTTCCCTGGGCCTGTGAAGATGGGTGGAATTCGAGTAGATTTTTTTGAGAGAGGAGAGCACAAGGTGCAGATGGTGAAGAGCAAGATTTGGACTGGGAGTAACAGAGTCAGATACAAGAATGGGGGAAGCATGGAAGAAGCAGCTGGATGTGACTGGAATAACACAGGATGGGGGCAGGAAAACTCAAAGGAGCTTGGATACATGTGATAAATTAATGATACGATCTTTAAAAAAAAAAAAGTTCAACTTTCCTAACACTCACTATAACTTTTCCATCAAATGTCAGTCATACAAGAACACAAATGACTACTGTACACACATGTTCCTTCATTAACTGATTCATTCAAGAAATGTTGACTGAACACCTATTCTGTGCTAATCATGATTTCTGCCCTCAGGTGGCTTATGGCCTAGCAAAGGGGAGATAATTAAACAACTACAGAAGAGAATTATATGTGAGCGCTTATCAGAGGTGCATGGTTTAGATGGCATAAGGGTAGGAATTCCACAGGAAGTGGCCTTTGGACACCCACCAGAGTGGAATTCCCATTATGCCAAAGCAAGATGGTGGTTTGGACAATACACATGTGTTATGGAGGAGAGGGGAGGAAAAGGGAGGGGAGGAAAGGAAGATTGGATGTCTGGATAAATCTGCACTATATTTTGTCTCAGGGATGAGAGACCAGTGTTTTTCCAAGCTTTGTAGAATAGCTCTTTCAACTTTCTTTATTGATTTCTCTTTCCCTGGAACCCAGGCCTTCATCCACAGGCAAGAGATTTAAGCAATAGATGCCAATCTATACTGATAACTAACATCACCAACTAAAGTGTTCTTACTAAACAAAATTCACCATGCCCATTACCTTTTTCACGCAGAATGAGTTATCCCATGAGACAGCCTAGTCCTTCTATACTTAGACATCTCTACAGCCTGCTCTTTGCCATAGACACTATTGGACACTTGGTCATTGAGAGATCACCTGCTAACAAATGTGACACATGGCCTCCTGCATCTCTCTGCCTAAAGATGCCTGTCCTCAGGCTACCAAAACTGGAGGGAAGAAGATAGGCCAGAAGTATTAGGGAGTTAATGCCCTAGAAAGGCCCCTCAACCAATGAAAGACTGGAGTTAGTGTCAAGACTCAGCTTCCCTGTGCCTTGTTGGTGCAATGTGGAGGTTTGTCCTACATAGCCTTTCAGAGAGACCCCAGTAGAATTGGGCCCCACTTGTCTATAGCAATAGCATGGTTATCAGGGCCTGCACTATGGGCTTTTCTTTATTCCCTGTCTTACTTTACAACATCATCATCAGGTTTCCTGGGATCACCTCTTAAATGAACCACCTGTACCCAAACCTTGCCTCAAGGCCTCCTTCAAAAATATCCAATCAAAAACATTCTCCAGCAGCCAAGACTTGACCTAGACTCAGTTGAGAGTCATTTAAGAAGTGTAAAGATTCTTGAAGATCTCTTTACTTCATAAAAAAGTCCATGTGTCTATTTTGGGGGTTCTGAAACATAGTAAGGTCAATAACAACGAACTTTCTTTTGTCCTAGGATCCAGACTTTCTCTGTAAGTGCTTACTCAACTTGTGAGGGACGTGGAGAATATGTGTAGTTGATATTGTTCATTCTTTTCTACAGAGGAAACTATCCAGCATCCATTTCACCCTTTTGTTTTCCTAGTAGTATTTCCATTTTGATCTACTTTTTCCCATAACTCATAAAGCTTAGGAGAAACTGATCCTGTCCACAACTCCAGAGGTGGCTCCTGAGTTGCCTAAGTCAATCAGTATATGGCAGACCACACAGGTAGGCAGATGACTAAATTTGGCTCAATCATACTAAAAGACCAGGTATATATCTGAGGGGAGAATTTTTTTTTCCTGTTTTTCCCTCTTTTTCTTTGCTGTTGGATATAGAAAAGGTATCACACTGTTGATTCACTGATAAAGCCTTTGGATGACCGTGCAAAAACAAACAACTCTAGTCTAATGCCAATGTTGAAGCTACAGATTGGAAAACCAGAAAAGAATCCTGTGTCCCTGATAATATCATTGAGACACTGAATCAGCCACCAACCCTGACTTCTGCCCAGTAACCAGTAACTGTCTTTGTGGGAGTCGGGGGAGATTCCTGATCTGTAGACTTTGACAATTTCTGTTGTGTAAATACTCTCAGTATGACAATATCAAGCTATCAACAATTTAACAACTGGCTTTCAAAATTCCTAAGAATTTAATAATTGGCTCTTGTGAGCTGGTACAAGCAGGCTTCAGTGAGCCACACCTTTGGACTGCCTGTCATATGAGGTAATACATTTTTTCTATAGTTTAAGCCAGCTTGAGTACCTAAACACATCCTGACACTCCTACCCAGAACCCTCTATCATCCTCTTAACAGAAGTCCTCCTGCCTCCCCACTCTTAATCTTTTGACACTCAGGGGAAATTGATTCTACCCCAGGCTCCAAGAATGGGGCCTGTGGATTAAGCCAATCGACTTATCCAATTCCCCAATCATAAGTCATTAATTCAGATGTTGTTTGTGATCTAAACAATTCAATAATAATGGCTCTCAGAAGCAAGGACCAGCAGAAGGAAGGGTCAGGGGAAGTGCTTGGAGGACTGGGGGCATAAGTGTCATTTCTTCTGGACTGTGATATGTAGATAGGTCGAGAATGGTTGCAGGCACCTTGTCACTATCAGTTTGGCAAGCAAATATATGAAGAGATGGACAAGAAGTAGATAAATGAAGAGGTTAGATTCAAGAAAATAACAAGGAATCTTGACTGGAGGCACTGGTTTAGGTTAGTCAAACCCACCCTATATCTGAACACCTAGTAAGATATGCCGATAAATTTCCATTTTGCTTAAGCATCTGAGATTTTTTATTGTTGTCGTTACCATCTATCAAGGTCCAGAGCTAAATACTATGGTAGACACTTCATATACACTTCAATCTTCACAAAAACTGAAAAATGTTGAAACATTTTTTTCCCATTTTATATATCAGGAAATTAAGACTCAAAGAGATTAAGTCATTTGTTTCTACCTTTGTGAAGAAAGTAAATATTTGATCCCAGATCTGTATGACTCTCAGTTCACCACTATCACAAGATGCACATCTATGTGGGAAACCCCGCAGTCTCTGTTCTTTTCTCTTGAGTCCTGTATCAGTCTGTTCTTGCATTGGTATAAAGAAATAACTGAGACTGGGTAATTTTTTGTTTATTTATTTATTTAAATTTTGAAATGGAGTCTTACTCTGTTGCCCAGGTTGGAGTGCAATGGCACGATCTTAGATCACTTCAACCTCTGCCTCCTGGGTTCGAGCAGTTCGCCTGCCTCAGCCTCCCGAATAGCTGGGATTACAGATGCCCGCCACCACACCCGGCTAATTTTTTGTATTTTTAGTAGAGATGGGGTTTCACTATGTTGGCCATGATGCTCTCAAACACCTGACCTTGTGATCTGCCTGCCTTGGCCTCCCAAAATGCTGGAATTACAGGTATGAGCCACCGCACCCAGCTGAGACTGGGTAATTTATAAATAAAAGATGTTTAATTGGCTCATGGTTCTGGAAGCTGTACAGGAAGTATAGCTTCTTCTGCTTCTGGGAAGGCCTCAGGAAATGTACAAACATGGCGGGAGGTGAAAGGAAAGCATGCATGTCTTACATGACCAGAGCAGGAGCAAGGGTCAGGGGAGGTGCTACACACTTCTCTTTTTCTTTCTGAGATGGAGTCTCACTCTGTTGCCCAGGCTGGAGTGCAACGGTGCAATCTCAACTCACTGCAACCTCCGCCTCCTGGTTTCAAGTGATTCTCCCTGCTTCAGCCTCCAGAGTAGTTGGGACTACAGGCGTGTGCCACCATGTCCAGATAGTTTTTTGTATCTTTAGTAGAGATGGGGTTTCACCATGTTGGCCAGGCTGGTCTCGAGCTCCTGACCTCAGATGATCTGCCTGCCTCAGCCTCCTAAAGTGCTGGCATTACAGGTGTGAGCCACTGTGCCTGGCCGGTGCTACACACTTCTAAAACAACCAGATCTCACAATCACTCACTCGCTATCACAAGAACAGCACCAAGGGATTGGTGCTAAACCATTAATGAGAATTCCGTCCCCATAATCCAATCACCTCCCATCAGGCCCTACCTCCAACATTAGGGATTACAATTCAACATGGGATTTGGGTGGGGACACAGATCCCAACCACATCAAGTCCTGTCAAAGGGCCCTATATAACTGAAAAACAACTTGATCCTTAGTTTTAACTTAAAAATGTAAAACAAAACAAAACAGTTTCTAGTTATCTAATGGGGCCTGGGGTTAATACAGAATTGTAAGTTCATTTCTTGAGGGCCACCTCCTACCAATCTGAGCAAATAGCAATAATACATAAAACATCTTTAAAGGAAAATAAAAAGGCATAGCCAAGCTCAAAAATAAGAGCAATCCTTTCATGCTGTAAGAATGGAAACAACTGCAAGATGATGACTTGGGCACAACAAGCCAAAGCTTAGTTGGATCAACGCTTGGAAGCAAAGCAAAGACTGCTTTTAGGTTTGGTACAGAATAAATGTACCTGAGGCAGAACAGGAACCAGGCTCCCTTCTTAAAACCATGGGCTGATGTAGAAGTGTGCAGTCTTGCCAGTGCACCACAATGTTTCAGTCTTGTTCTCTGAGATAGTACCCAGAGTTCTTTGTCTCATGACCAAGAAAATTAAGGAGCCTGGACACAAGGGTGAGGTTGGAGTAAAAGTTTAATAATTAAAAGAAGAAAGCTCTCCGCAGCAAAGAGGGGGCCCGGAAGAGGGTTGCCACTTTTACCAGTGAATCCAAAAGCTTTTATAAGAAAAAACTCCTTTCATCTCTGTAGCTGTTTGTGTAACTTCCCTTCACTGTGTAGTAGCTGCCTGTGTAACTCTCCTTACCTGTGCAGCTGCATGTACGTCTTAGGTAAGCACAAAGTATAGCTTCTCTTGTTTATGAAACTGTAGGTATGTTTTAGGTAAGCCCCTCTCCCTGTGCAAGTTCCCATGGAGCCCATCAAGTACATGTCTGAAAAGGGGAGGAAACATTTTCCGGGGAGCCCGCTGATTATCCAAAGAACAAAGACTTCTTTGTCAGGCCTTGCTCCCTTTTCTCTGCAGCTAAATCTTAATTTTTTTCCCAGGCTGCTCTACATGTGCCTGTAGCTTTGATTTTTTTTTTTTTTTCAGGCTATTTTTCTCTTTGAAGGAATTTTACCAAGGACCCATCCTAACTCTGCCTAACCAGTTTCTTTTCCTTCTTCTCTCTCAGAACTTTCTGTCTTGTGGAAGATGGCTAAGAGCTACTGCCAAACACTCCCTGGGACTGTGGCTTCTAGAAAGCTACAGGCCTAAGGATCTGGGAAGATTCGGCACAGCCTATGACCAGTGGCTGAGCCAAGCTGCCCCCAAATGCATGACTGAATCTGTGATAGTCCTGATATCACCGAAATGTATGAGCCTCAAGATTATCTCAGTAAATCCTGGCTCAGAACTGGTGACTCTGGAAGAACTGGCAAAAGAACACACAAAACTATTAGATAAGGAGAAGTGAGTGCAGGCAGAAAAAAAACGGACTATTCAAGATAGGCCTACAAATTTCAAAAATTCATGAGGAAAATCACATGAGGAAAGCCAGGCTACAAAGTCAGCATGAAAACACTGCAGTTAAAATTTAAATAATAGAGCAACTCTAAAAAATACTTTAAAATAACTCAGTAGGATCTTCAAGAAGATAAATAATGGAATAAGATACATTAAACTATGATAAACTGTCAATAAAATAAAGAAAGTGTGTTGAGTCCCAGAGAACTAAATGTACAGCACCTCTGCTGTACTAATAAAGTCTGTCTGCACTGCAAAAAAAAAAAAAAAGAGAGAGAGAAAGAAAAAGAAAGAAGAAAAAAATTTAAAAAGCAGGAATGAAACATATACAAGTAAAAATGTAAAAGGGGCAATAAGAAATATTAAGAATGAAAAACATAGAAAACAAAATACATACCTCAGTGGATAGACTATTCTAGCCTGGTTTAGTAAAAACTAAGAGTTAATTTAAAGAGAGTAATGAGAAATTCCCTAAAATGCAACATACAGAGATAATTATAGTTTTAAAAAAATTAAGAGACCTAGAAAATAACTCAAGAAGTTTCAACAGATAATAATAACAGTTTCAGAAGAAGAGAATGAGAATGGTAAAGATGCTCTATTCAAAGAGAAAATAGCTGGAATTTTTCCAGAAATGATGAAAGCCCTGCCTTTCTAATTAAATTAAATCTGATTAAATAGATTAAGTAAAACTAAATCCACGTTGTAAGTCGTTGCTGTGAAACTGCAGAACACATAGGAAAGTGGTAGGGGAAGCTTTAAAAATTACCAGGGGAAAAAAGTTAAAGATTATCTACAAAGGAATGATATTTACACCAACAGCAAACATCATCAACAGCAACAGATGTTAAGAAAACATGGTTTAACATTTTTAAAGTGCTGAGGAAAATTACAAATGGCCTGGTATAGAATTCTAAACCAAAACAAATTACCATTCAGGAGTGAGCACAGAAAAAATTCTAAATTTCATTAATTATGTGCCTTATTCAGATAGCTGCACAGAAACTGATGATTCAATATCTAAAAAGCATCTGATCTAATCAGAGGTCAGAAGACCCTGTGAGCATGCCAATAAGGAAGACCAAGATGTTTGAATATGCAATGCTTTCAATGTGATCTGTGAGCTCCTTCTGCAAATAGCCTTTTTTCTGAAGCTCATGGGTGACCTTTGAGTGATTCTCCTACCCAATATGCCCACCACAAAGAGAACCAGGTTCACCAGAATGAGGATGATTCTGGACCATGAGGTCACCTCAACTCGGGAACATGGCCGTGATCGTTGACATGTGAGAAGTCATGCTTGGGGCCACTAGGTGAAGCCATGAGGAAAAAAGCCACACCACCAAGTACAAAGACTTCTCCATTGCCCTTCTCCCAAAGGAACTAAAAGTTCTTGCTTTGAGTTCACCAAAGTGGAATAGGGTGTTCTCTAACTTAATTTTGCCTTGCAAAGTAGAACTTGCACTTCTGGCCATGAAGAATAACTAGTACCTGACTTGCCCTCCTTCTGTCTAGAGATAGAAAACTGGAGAGCAGGCAGCACAGACTGTGATCGCTCAGAGAAGAGAAATTAATGAGCAAACCCTATGATCGCTCAGACTTTCTGCCTAAAGACACTTTCCAGACCATAGCACAGGAGGGAACTGTTTGGACAAACGGAGGCAAGATGGCGCACTTCTGGGTTCTTCATCACCAACTTTTCCCGCGCGCGCGAAAATGCAGCTGGCGCCCGGGAAGGTGCAGACCAACTGGGCATGCTCCAGGTGACGTCAATCTGAAGAGACCAAGATTTACCTGGTCGCACCTGCGGAACGCCCCCCTACACACCCATGCCCCGCCTATTGCCCTCCCACTCCCAGAAAAGCCGCTCCCAGCGGGCCTGCAGTGCGGACTTCCCAGCCCCCCACTCCTGATCGTTCCTCTGGAAGCTTCATCTCAGAGGGGTACCTGGCCCTGTGAGAAATGAGGTGTCAGTCTGCCCCTAGTGGGCGGTGTCTCCCAGTTAGACTACTCGGGGGTCTAGTCTACTCTAGACTACTCGGGGGTTCCTAGTATTAGGAACTCCATCCGAGAGCTCCACAGGGCAACTCTCTTGGCCTCCTTTGCCAGAGGCCGACAGACCTCTCCCTACCCACCTTCTTCCCTGAAGCTAGGTGACCCAAAATAAATTTGCAGTTTTGCTCCTACCCTTGCCTACTCGCTGGTTCTTTTGTGCTCGCTCTGGTGGTTTTAGAAAAACAAATCAGGAACCATAAGCAAAGCACAACTATCTCACCGACATGCTTACATGTTGAAATGTTAATACTTAGGGAGTCATGAGTTAAATAGAATATATTATTAAAATTAAATTTTGGAAAAGAAAGTTGGCCTACTAGCCAGTATGTAGTTAGAATGGATAATATGCAGGAAAGAATATTTCAAAATCCACATTTGGCTTTCTTAACAATAAAACCAAGGGGCGGTTCCAAGATGGCCGAATAGGAACAGCTCCAGCCTCCAGCTCCCATTGTGAGCGACACAGAAGACGGTGATTTCTGCATTTCCAACTGAGGTACCAGGTTTATCTCACCAGGGCATGTTGGAAAGTGGGTGCAGGACAGTGGGTGCAGCCCACCGAGCAAGAGCTGAAGCAGGGCAAGGCGTCACCTCACTTGGGAAGTGCAAGGGGGAAGGGAATTCCCTTTCCTAGCCAAGGGAAATCGTGGCACACAACACCCAGAAAATCAGGTCACTCCCACCCTAATACTGTGTTTTACCAAGGGTCTTAGCAAAGGGCACACCAGGAGATTATATCCCATGCCTGGTCCAGAGGGTCCCACACCCACAGAGCCCTCCCTCGTTGCTAGCATAGCAGTCTGAGATCTGAACTGCAAGGCGGCAGTGAGGCTGGGGGAGGAGCACCCTCCATTGCTGAGGCTTGAGTAGGTAAAAAAAGCAGCTGGGAACCTCGAACTGGGTGGAGCCCACTACAGCTCAAGGAGGCCTGCCTGCCTCTGTAGACTCCACCTCTGGGGACAGGGCACAGTCAAACAAAAGGTAGCAAAAACCTCTGCAGATTTAAATGTCCCTGTCTGACAGCTTTGAAGAGAGTAGTGGTTCTCCCAGGATGGAGTTTGAGATCTGAGAACGGACAGACTGCCTGCTCAAGTGGGTCCCTGACCCCCGAGTAGTCTAACTGGGAGACACCACCCACTAGGG
>NW_012115933.1:3744128-3744651 GCF_000951035.1 Colobus angolensis palliatus
GCAGAAATAAAGATGTTCTTTGAAACCAATGAGAACAAAGATACAACATACCAGAAGCTCTGGGACACATTTAAAGCAGTGTGTGGAGGAAAATTTATAGTGCTAAATGCCCACAAGAGAAAGCAGGAAAGATCTAAAATTGATACCCTAACATCACAATTAAAAGAACTAGAGAAGCAAGAGCAAAAACATTCAAAAGCTAGCAGAAGGGAAAAAATAACTAAGATCAGAGCAGAACTGAAAGAGATAGAGACACAAAAATCCCTTCAAAAAATCAATGAATCCAGGAGCTGGTTGTTTGAAAAGATCAACAAAATTGATAGACCACTATCAAGACTAATAAAGAAGAAAAGAGAGAAGAATCAAATAGACCAATAGAAAATGATAAAGGGGATATTACCACTGATCCCACAGAAACACAAACTACCATCAGAGAATACTATAAACACCTCTACACAAATAAACTAGAAAACCTAGAAGAAATGGATAAACTCCTGGACACATTCACTCTTCCAAGACTAAA
>NW_012115933.1:3747097-3764331 GCF_000951035.1 Colobus angolensis palliatus
CGTATGTTCTCACTCATAGGTGGGAATTGAACAATGAGAACACTTGGACACAGGAAGGGGAACATTACACATCAGGGCCTGTTGTCGGGTTGGGGTGGGGGTAGGGATAGCATTAGGAGATATACCTAATGTAAATGATGAGTTAATGGGTGCAGCACACCAATATGGCACATGTATATGTATGTAACAAACCTGTACGTTGTGCACATGTACCCTAGAACATAAATAAAGTATAATAAAATAATAATAATAATAATAAAACCTACCCCTTGAAATTTATACTTTCTTATCCACATTCCAGTATCTGAAATATGATGCTGTTTGACAAATAATCATGTGCTGTTTGGAAGAGGTCTTCTTGACAGTTGCAACTTATGGAAATAATTATTTACCTGCTAAAAGTGTTAAGGTTAAAAAGGAAGTACCTTCTAAGAAGCCGAAGAAGTATTAAAGATTCATAAACAAGTTATATTTAGCAGCATTTAGAGAAAAGGAACACAAAACCAAAAAGCAAGCCCCTACCAAAAAAGAGAAAACCAGAAATACCAAAAACATTACTATAATTAGGCATTTTTACCTATATTTTATAATTCCAAACACAAGGGGCAAAAAAAATCCTCTATAAATGGAAGTTCTTTAGGTGGTTCTAGGTATCTGCTTCAGTTTTTAACTCTCTTCACAGCTTACATTTATAGAAATATAAATATTATTTCTTAAAATTCACATTTAATACAAACTTTCAAAAGTATTTACATGTAGGATAGCAGCAATGAGAAGGCTTTTAAATCTAAGAACCTACAGGGCATGACAAGAGCAATTCCTAAATCCAGATAACGATTTTACCATTGCTATGTATAAGCTGCCATTTGTAGCAAGTTTTACATGGGACATTATTGAACATTTTGGGAGTGGGGGAAAAATAAGAATCTACCTTATCATCTTTGATTGCAGACATGGGTTCATGACATGTCACAAAGCTACTTTCTCTGAGAGCAGTTAGTATCTCCAAACCAGGCTAGAATTTCTAAGGGCAGTCTTGCCTTTTGGTGGATTAAGTAATTTTTTGATGATACTTCCATGTTTGGGGGTACATTGGCCCATTAAGATGAGCACCAAGGAGAAAATGGAGAAGTGGCAAAGCTCTAGCAATACTCTGGTGCTCAAAATGCTTTTGACACCTGAGAAAGAAGTAGGTGGTTTTGAGCCGGTAAAATGCATACACATATATAATAGTAAAACATTATAATTTAATGTTTTCTATGTGAATTCACAATTGAAATATTGTATACTATGATACGATTAATCTGTGCAAAATTCTTTGAGGTAGAGCCTTATTTAAATTCTTCATTTGAATACATACACTTTACATAAATATGATCCTCTCAGAGTTGTAAACAAAGTTTAGAAATATGGTAAAATCTCTAAAATGATCAGAGGTAATTTAGAGGCAAAGTGGCCTGTTCAGTAACTGACATTTCAACAGAAGGTCATAGCTTCTTCTGTTGATTCATGGAATGGGGTTAGCCTGTGGATAGACATTTGTACTAATATACACTGATTACATTCATACTACAGAATCATATGTTAGATACCAGAAGATAATCTTAATCTTTCGTCCTCTGCATACACTCCTATTTGGGTACTTAGCATGCCACTGCATTTACTCTTGATGACATTTGTCTTCCCAACTAGATTTTAAACATCCTTGGAGGAAGAATCATGAGATATTAAAAATCTATAAATATGTTGGCTCTTCAGAGCTAATAAAGGATAAAATGTACCCAGTAAGAAACCAAGCAGTATTTACAGCCAGCTTTTAAGAATCTTTTCAAACACTAATTGCATATACTCAGAACTAAATTTGTTGTTTTTTGCTCTAGACCAAGTTTTGGACTTCATTTCCGAAGTTCGAATTTTCTGTGTCACTAGTAATGTCATTGACGATGACACTGTGAATTTCCTCTGCAAGAGTACAAAGATCGGCTGTTTTTAGACCTTTAATCAATGTGTCACATGCATCTTTCTTTCCATGAAGTTGATACCAATTACGAAGCAGTTGAACTTTTTGTTCTGCTGTGTCTTGGACATTGTCATTCTTGATCTCATCTATTTTGGCTTCATTGACACCATTCTTTCGAACAAAGTCTCTAACTTCACTTAGTGTCATGGTTCCAGCGATAGTGGTGATATATTTACTCAAGTCAACATCTGAAAAATAGAAAATAGTCTAAAAATTTGTTTTTCTAAATGAAATTCCCATTACTGAAAACCATGTTTATTTCTCTTTTTATAGTACTTCAGAACATAGCTAAGTCTTAAAGATCTGTGAAGAGCTAACTGGGGGAATACAGAAACAAGGCAATCTTGAGTTCTAACTCCAAATCCTGCCACGTACCCAGTAATTTGTTAAATAACCTGGGCACAATATATAACACTTCTGTGTCTTTTTTTCTCATTTATAAAATAAGAGGATTGGAAAAGATCATCTATAACATCTCTCATGGATCCAATGATCAACGGCCGACAAATCTAAAAGTATAAGCAAAGAGTTTATGATCATCTTATCCCTAAATCACAGATCAAAGAACAACTGAATGGAATCATGTATGTTCTTACAGAGTTGGGTACACTGATAATACCTGAGTCTACAGGGCACTTTAAACTCTAGATCCGTTTAGGCAGGAGTTCTGTAATACATCTAGCTGATTATGTAGGAGAAGCTTCTTAAGCCTCAGACTATTGTGTCCTATTGTTACTTGATTATTTTTATATATGAGTATTCATTATAAATTTAAACAAATTGCCTGATAAATGCTTTATGCTGAGCATGTAGAATTGTATGAGAAATAACAAGATCCCGCAATATGTCACTGAAAGTAGCAACATTATTTTACTCTGAAATTGGCCTATTACTCTAAAGGAAGCCATCTCTATGAAATAAAACAATAAAAGCCTTACCAGATAAATTTATTGCTGTTTCCTAGAAAGCAAAAAAAGGAAGCAGAGAAAGACAAATAAAAATATATCTTTAGCATATTCTAAACGTAAACTTCTAATTTTTCCTTAATTCGGAAAGAAGTACAATCAGTTGCTTGATGTATAAAATTAGGAAGCTAGATTAAGTGATTAAGAAGCATACTTTTACCATTCAATTTTTATTCTGAAAGGTTCCAGCCTTTCCAGAAACTAAGCAATATTGTCTCAGTTTTTAAAGGCAAGAAACCTAAAGAATTCATAAAATAGGTTGAGGTTACTTTTCATGTAGACTTATTAAACAATAAATATAACCACTCTAAAATTTTCTTCCCTGTAACTATTCTTATTTTTAATACCAGAAAATGGCTCAAATTGAAATTTTTTTTTACCATATTAATTTAAAGAATACTAACTCCCACTGAGCCCTGGCCCCAAATAAAATAATTCCATTAAGCACAACTGGTTTCTTTTCTCAGTGTATTTCTTGCTATCTGAAATGTACTGATACCATGTTGGGAAAAGATATGGTGAGACATAAGGTTAACCAGCAACCAGAGAAAGTGAAGCCTTTATGACAAACTTCAAGAGCAATCTCTTTGCTCAGGCTTGGATACTGAACCCATGCCTGGTAAAGGCTGTTTCTCTGCAGGGATAACAACAACAAGGAACATGGAGGTTGGCCATGTTCTTTTTTCAGCTCATTTTCAGCACACTCTCAATTCCCTCCTTTGTTGATTCTTACGGTTTTTGTGTAGAAGCCTACTTTTAAATTGGGTACCATATCATAATTCATCTGTGAGGCCCCTTTAACCTATGCACACACAAACACAAGCAATGTTTAAATAAAGAAAGTAACAGGCCAGATGTGATGGCTCACACCTGTAATCCCAGCACTTTGGGAGGCTGAGGCAGAAGGATTGCTTGAGGCCAAAAGTTTGAGACCAGCCTGGGCAACAAAGTGAACCCTGTCTCTATAAAAAATAAAAAAAAAAAATTAACCTGGCATGGTGGTGCATGCCTGTAGTCCCAGGGTCCCAGGTGAGGCAGGAGGTTCACTTGAGCCCAGGAGTTTGAGGCTGCAGTGAGCCATGATTGCACCACTGCACTCCAGCCTGGGCTATGGAGCAAGACTCCATCTCAAACAAAATGAAACAAACAAACAAGAAACAAAAAAGTAAAAGGAAGTAACAAAAAGCCAAATCACTAATTTCTCTATTTTTTTTTTTTCAAGGAAAGCTGATACCTATTTCAATACCTACAGGATTCAAGGTTGTAGATTCATGAGGACCTTGGTTTTCCTTTCTGTGCTTTCTGCATGCTTTCTTTCTCACCACTGAAAGAACAAAGACATTTTATCAAACTCAGGTCTCAGCCTTGTAGAATGCATGTGAGAACATACTTTCATACTAAGAGAAGTATAAGAAGGGAAAAGGAGAAATTCATTGAAACTTAAAAGTGGCCAAACACCACAGGAGGCAGCTGATTTTGAAACTTCCATACCACTAAGTCAAGTGTTCTAGTGAAAGGACATATCTTAATTAGTCATCTAATTACCACAAACTGGCCTAGCATGGAGATGGTTTTTGACTTATATGGCAAGAACCACTCCCTGTCCAGCAAAGATGTGGACGGCAAGACTATGGCAGGACACAGAAGCTGCAGGACAAGCAAGTCAACATCAACTTGCTATGGATGCCCAGAAATTGAAATATGCACACAAATAACTCAAGTATACATACTCAATAGGTGTATGCAGCGCATTAACGTCAACGTGAGATAGAAGAATCTGTATGTCTCTGAGCACAATTACAGTGTTTAAATATCCCAAATGTATTTTCAGCTAAACAACTGCTAATGCCACGGCAAACTTTCTTCTTCAACTGAACTGAAGAAACAGAGAATTGTTCCGACAGAGAAGGGAAAATTGGATATTTCTAAGTTACCAAAAGTTGGTGTGACCCTGTAGTTGATGAATGACTTAAAGAGATTTTTCTAGACTAATTATGATTATACCTAATTTTGGCTTTTCTACTGACTCTACTGAGTCACCTTTGTATAACATGTGTTCCCACAGTATTTTAAGTTAAGGAGGAGAAATAATTAAAAACAAGCCATTAGGCCAAGGAAGAGGAGGCAGAGAAGTACAAGTTTTTTAACTGTTCCCTGCAATGTGTTTCTTGGGAATGCCTTTGCTTCTTGTGTTCCCTTTTTGCACAGGGAGATCTCAATGAATAGTGAAGAATTACTTCTGATTTTTGGCCAACTCCACTGCTGCAGAGAACCCTTGTTCATAGGAAGGATTAGAATACCACTCAATGCCCCAAAACCGTTGCTGAGAAACTAGCTGAGGGATAATTTCATTTGTTCTTATCTATCAACTCTCAAGGCTGCATTCGGAGGCAAGAAGTTAACAATACATAAATCTACCAAACTGGTAGCTTTTTATAGGTAAGAATAAGGCAAATCTTTGTGAACTACTTCCCAAGTTATTTCAATCTGCAGTTTGAACAAAGCAAGAACTTACCATAAACAATTGGTGGAATTAGGAGAAGAAGAAGACACAACCACAGCAAATTAGATCTGGAATCTGTAGGTTGGAACATTGGACATTTTATATGAAAATAAGCAATCTTTAAGATTAAACAAAGGACTCTCAAATAATCAAGAGTGATTGGTTTTTCTTCACATCTTTCCATGGGGATGAGGGAAAGGAGAATATAACCGTCAAAAAAATAATTACCTTCCTCTTTGCACTTGGTGTTGCTGGTGAGTGTGCATTCCTTGATGATTCCATGTTTACACCTAGAAAACAAAACACAGGCGAAATTGAAAAGCCTGGCGGAATGATTCCTTGATCATTTTCAATGGCATGTTATAAATTAGGGGCCATTTTATTCATCTTTGCATCTCTGGCAAACATATTCCCTCAAATATTTCTAGATTAGTATCTAAAGCAGGCACAAGTTGATATAATTTGGATGGCTGGATGAAAAATATCATAAGGAATGACTCTGTTTTAAGATTTCAAGAGTTAAAGGAAGATAGGAAAATAGTGACACACAAGAGAGATGAAGTAGACACAAAAATAAACTTAAACCTGGTAATAAACTGAACACGTAAATCCTACAGCTTAAACTAGCTCTTAAACTGTCAATAGTAATTCCAAAAAATTCCCATAGCCGAGAAAATGGTCAGGTGATAGCCATGCCCACGATGCGGCTCAGGGAGGGTACTCAGCTGGCCCTTAAAGGCTGCTACTTTTAGCATATGGTGGTGATCAGGAGACTCAAGAGGTTCATATGTGATTTCTTTCAGACAGACAGACATTCACAGTCAGGTTGTCTGAGTTCACAGCCTCTGCCCGTTACCTGACTAGGTGAGCTTGGGAAGTCAGACTGTCATGAGCCTATTATCTCATCAATAACATGGAAGTAATATTATCTATTTCAAAAGGTTATGATGAGAAGAAAATTAAATCAAGATTATGAAATATTTGGAACTACTATTATTGTTATTATTTTACTAAGTCAGTTGCTTCCCCAGTGCCTACCTAGCCTGTCATCATAGGGGCATTCTCAGACTTGGGGCCAGGGGAGAGCCTGGGACAACTGTACATAAAATTTTCCTAGCAAATAAAACATAAAGCATCATGTCCTTAATTCTTAAGCCTATTAGCTTCCCAAGATGAATTACAAGCCAGGTTCTCTAATTTTGGGTCAAAACCAACTTCTTTAGCCTGAAAGACAAGGCCCTTCATGATTCAGCTCTGACCCCTTCTTAGTCTTTCCTACACTCCAGCCATGTACTCTGTTTTCCTGTGCTTCCTTTGTCTCTTTGCAGCTGCTGTTCTCCTGCCTATAATGTGCATTCCTTCCATGTGCACCTGTTAATGCTCTTTCTTTTCTTTCTTCAAGACTCAAGCCATGAGACACATTCATGTCTTCACCTCCATCTCCTCAGGCAGAGCTGAAAAGTTTTCCTGTATAATTTGTAACACCTGGAACATAAGTCTGTTCTGATGCTATTCTCATGCTGTTGAAACACAATAGCCATTGCTTTTCTTGACTACAATAATAGTAGTTCCAAATATTTCATAACCTTCTGGACTGATAGCTTGATGCCAGGCATGTGTCTGGCTCACATCTTTAGCTTAAGTGGCCAGGAAAGTGTCACCTACACAGGAAGTGTTCACTAATGTTTAAATGAGCAGTCATCTAGTTGCTTGGTGGCAAAGCAAGACTAGAACTCTAATTCTTAACTCTCAGTCAGTGTTACTTCCCTAGGAAAATGATAACTCTCATGTTATATCTAGTGGTTTAATCAGAGAAAGACTACAACTTACTTGGTGCAAGGGTCACAGTGTTCACATACAGCAGAGTTACAAAAAAAGTTTGGTTTACATCTGCACTTGGTATTCTGGGTCCGGGTGCAGTTTATTTCCACTTCTAAGCCTAGAAAATCAGTTTGGAAACTATTAGTTATAGTGGCTAATTAAAAGTGGACTATGAAAATGGTGGGCAGGAGCTGGATGGATTTTTGAGATCCACTGCTTATATCAACAGTCACAGCATGACACCAGTAATACAGTTGGTGTTTAAACACAGAACAGGAAACCCCAGGTTGAAATGGCCAGCAATCATTTAGCAGAAAAACCAAGACAAACCTCGCCATTGCTTAGATGTCTCCCCTGTTCCTCTAGTCTCTAGCCTTAACACTCAATGGGTGACTTGGGGACTGGCAGCATCAGCATCACCTGGGAGCTTGTTAAAAATGTAGAATGTTAGGCTCTACCCTAGATTTACTCAATCAAGCCAAATCCAAGGCCCTCACTCAGAGACTCTGATGTAATTGCCTTGAGGTGGGACCTAAACATGAAACATTTTTAGTAGCTCCCAAAGCAATTCTAATGCACTGCCAGGGATGAGAAACACTGCTTTATAGGCTGAATAGGCAGGGGAAAAGCTTTATGTCCAGGGGTTTCTCCATGTCAAACAAAACTAGAAATACTTGTACTATATGTTAATCTGGGCCCTTAGAATACATTGGGATATCCATGAAAATTCAGGTCCCCAGCTGGAATTATCAGAACAACTAAATCTCCAAAGAAATGGGGAGCATTCCTACCCAACTGTTGGATTTCTGTGTCCTTGTATCTGCAGGCTTCTGAGCTTTTTCTGGTCATGAGCAAGCACTATTATACAAGCATAAGTCAAGGCCAGAAACAAAATAATTTCTGAGGTTTTGATTTGAGCTGATGAAGCCTGTTCCTAGGGCTCATATTTAGTCATTCTCCTATATCTGGAAGAATTGCCTAGACTTACTCATAAAGGTCTAGATCAATAATTAGCTCGGTACCTGGTCCTGCGGTACCCTAGCCACCTGTCCTTTCCTTTCCTATGTGTCAACATAGCACCACAGTAGGCCCCAATTTCAAATTGTCTGATAAATGGTTCTACATGGAATTCCAAGATTGATCTCTTTCAATTGCTTTTTAAGACTCTTACCATGTCCTTCGTCACACAATCTACATCTTCTGCATTTGGAAGAAAAATGGTCTTTGTCTGTGTACTCCTTCCCTTCTTGGCAGGGCACGCAGTCTGGTTCATCCCCATTGACTGTGCAGTCCCTAGCTTTCCTTTCGCCTGCCCAAGGGAAAAAGGAGCAAGTGTATGAACAGGACACGGGCAGGTAACAGGGTGGGAAGTATGCAGGGATGATAGACAATAAAACTCTTCTAAAACACACGGGGAGCGGGGTAGGCTAATGATATATAAATACAATGGGGGAGAAGATTATTGTAAAAGTCATGTCAAGAGCCAGGAAGTCTCCTAAGACAAAAGCTAAAGGAGTGACTGAAGCCCACAGAAATAGGATGATTAGCAACAGGAGCATACAAAACAAAGGAAGGTTAGAATGACAAAGTGCACTACACAAAATGCCTTTGCCAACAACCAACTTCCTTGGAGAAAGGGGAGAGGTTGGTGGGTATATATTCAGAGTGGGGATAGCTGTTACTGGCCACTGAGCTTATCAAACTGACTCACATTGCTCTGACTTTTCATTTAACTTTCCAAAGTCCACAAACCCTGATAAGAAATAGTGTAATAAGGAAAAGAACATTTGAAGTTTTAAGGGCCTTGGTCAAATCTTGAAGAGCTATAAAATCTTTAACAGTGTTGTTTTCGCCAAGCCTAAATTTCATCCTGCGTATGACAGAGATAGTAATATTTCTCTTGCATTGCTGTCAGAACTGCACTCGGTCTGCCTAGTGAGCACGACAGTTCTCTTTGTTCTCCCCTTTCTATTATTACTTTTTCGTCAAAAGACAGGGTACGTACTGATGAGTTTTGATAAGCATTAACATATTTATACCAAAATTTATTATCTATCAGGCTTGTTATCTTAAAACAATTTTAAATAATATACACATTTGCATTAATTTACTTTAAAAATAAAGTGAGTCACTGTATTGCTATTAGTAAGCACCATGCAATGTGTTCTCTTAAAAAATTCATTTATCTGATAAGTGTTTATTAAATGCCTATTGAGTGCTAGGAACTTTTTAGAAGTTTGATATTATGCAGGAAATAAGATAAAGCCTTCATCACCAAAGACTTCACCTTCTCAGGATGGAGGTAGACAATACACAAATAAATATATTGATATCAAGTGCTAAAAAATGCTAGAAAAAGAAAGCTAGATGAAGGTAAGGGAATAGAGAATGAAGAAGAAAGTGACAGAAAATACCAAGAGAAGTGTCTGAGAAAAACATTACTAGTGACTCTAATTCTTAATGGTATAACTAGTTTTAAAAAAATAAGCAGTTTAATCTGCTCTGCTCACCTATACAGCAAAATTAATTTCTGCTGTGTTTCCTAGGAACATGAATTCCTTAATAACTTCATCTATTCTTTTTTATTCTTTTTGATAAAACAAAATATTTACTACATGAGCAAATTATGACATGTAAATATATATGCTATTTTAGTAAGTAAAGACCATAGTCTGTCAATAGAAAAAAGACAAACTGGAGATTCCCAGAACAAAATTCAAAAATAGTGCATAGGGCTATATAACATTGTAGCAATATTTAAAGAAAACACAGCCCAAGTCCAAGTATAATTTTATTTTTTGCTAATGGTATTTTACTGGTCTCTGAATGAATTGGTCTCTTTAATAAATTATCTTGTAGAATGTGCCTAGCACAACATCCTTGGTATAATGGAAATACAATGAACCACAGGTTCTTTGGTTCCACCAAAGTATGAAAACAAAATTTATTAAAATAAGAAAATAAGTAGTTGCTTTATTGAAAATCAGATTTTAAAATACTTTTTTTTAGTATAATGGTACATATGCTTATTACAGAAATGTTGGAAAAGGCAGGAAAGTATAATAAGAACTTATGTATCAGGCCGGGCACAGTGGCTCATGCCTGTAATCCCAGCAGGTTGGGAGGCCAAGGCAGGCAGATCACCTGAGGTCAGGAGATTGAGACCAGACTGACCAACACGGCAAAAACCCGTCTCTATTAAAAATACAGAAAATTAGCCTGGCGTCATGCTGTGTTTCTGTAGTCCCAGCTACTTGGGAGGCTGAGGCTGCAGAATTGCTTGAACCCAGAAGGTAGAGGTTGTAGTGAGCCGAGATCATGCCACTGCACTTCAGCCTGGACTACAGAGTGAGACTCCATCTCAAAAAAACAAACAAACAAAAGACTATATATCAACAATCTTGAGATACTGTCTGTTATTTTGTTGCATTCCTATGCATATAAATACATACATACCTGTATATACATGAGCATACACATAACAGGTATGTGTGTATATATATGTATAACGTGTGTATATGAAATATGTAGGCAGTATACCACAGAATCCTTCTTATTGAATATAATGATGTAGGGAGGACTTCTTTGATCATTTAATCAAAAATGTCAATTTACATAGGAAATAATTTAAAAATACTGTAAATATTTTATTTTAATTTATAAAATATAACTTTATAATCATTTGACAATTTTGATATAGAAGTTATTAGAATCCCAGGTTCTTTCTTACTTAAGTCACATCCATAATGCATCACCTATAATTTCCTGTTTGTCTGTTTTTCTCTTCCTTTCTTTGTTTCTTTTATTCTCCTCCCTCCCTCCCTTCCTTTTTGATGAAATGAAAACATAAAGATACCAATAATCTGTATGAATGGCTTTAGAGATTTTTGTGATTTTTCCTACCACTTAACTTTTATTTTTCCCTCACAAAATTCATCAACAACATTTTAGCAGCTCATCTTTACTAAATTCTCCAAAGCACTGAACCTAATTTTCATAGAAATAAAATCTGTCTTTTCTCTGTATTTGTATTTCATTAATTTATACAATATTCAATCAAATTACATATGAATATCACAACACCAATGAGTGTAAACAGATTTGGAAGCAACTTAAATATTGATAAGCCTAAAATTCAACAAGAGGGAATTGAAGTGGGAAGAGTATTTAACATGGTAGGATGCCATCCAGGGTATTTTATAGAGGAATCAGGGAGAATCAGTTAATCCAGCCAGATCAGTTGGAAATCACTTAAGAAGATTTATATAATTGAGGATTATGTTAGAAATGTATCAGAAAACATGACTTTGTTTGATACATACTACTTCAGTCTTTAAATATTCCAAAATTTACCTAAGGAATCCCACATCATATTGGTAATGAAATATCATGTGTACAATATTTTCCTTTATTTTTGATTACTTTCTCAAGGTATTTTCTTAAAATTTAATTGCTATCTTAGCGAGTATAAACATTTTTAAATTTTTGATGCATATATCCAAATGTCTTTCTTAAAAGTTTATAACAATTTACTTCACTTCTTAAATGAAAATAGAACAAAGCAAAACCAAAAAAGCAATAGACAAAAATCCTTGACAGTTTGAGGTGCAAAGCATATTTTGTTCATTTTAATTTGCATTTTAGGTTTTAAAATTATGGAAAAAGATTTCAATTCATAGGGCAAATTAATTGTGCTTAGCAAGTCATAATAAAGCCAGGAAGCCATTCTTTATTTGTGTTGGAGAAGATTTAAGTGTAAATGGATTTAAGTAAAACGGGTTGGGTTACAGAGGCGATTTTTCCATAAGGGTTATTAAAATCTGGACAGGAAGCATAGGGAGACTGGTAGAATCTTTTCACAAACAGGACCCATCACGTTTTGCAGCTTGAGTGCTGGAAGCCTGGGAGGCCAACCATGAAACATACTACAGTCCTTTTTTTGTTCTATTAATCTATCACATGAACCCATGTGCTATTTTCCTTTTTTCGACTCTACTCAAAGTTGAAGAAACGTTTGCACAATTGCATTTTGCTTAGCTTTTAATTTACCAGTGTTTGAAGGATTTCTCATCTGAAATTAGTTTGCCATTCAAAGTATTGATTTAAAAAAAAAAAAAAGCTGTTGGCTTCTGCCTGTTGCTTTTCTTACTCATCTAGTTATTCAGCTGCAAAATGCAAATATATTTTGCAGGCTTCAGTGCCAGGACAGCTTTCTTAGAGACCTTCTGATTGAAGGGAAGTGCTGAGACATATCCCTTAAGAGTAGAAGTCTCTTGCTTTCAGAGTTCCACTATTGTTATGATAGATGCTAATCAGTTTTGGCATGATAAAATTTCATATTCACAAATGAGTCATTTTCGCTTAGGAAAAAAATGGAGCCAAATAGACCAATCTTCTCATTTCAGAGTTGCATGTCACTTGTAAATTAAATTTATCCATAACCACATCAAATAAGCATGCTAAATATAAATAAAACTCATCTTTGGAAAATAATTTCATAGTTGTTTTTCTCTCAGTTATGCTATATAATACAGGAGAACCAAAAGCTGTAAAATTATTAGAGCCATGATTACTACGTGCTACTCCTAACTGTGACTTTCACTGTAATCTCTGGATGTTTTGTGTAATATACCTGGAGGACAGGGGTTACGGCAGAATTGGCCCTCGTGATGCAGGCCTTCCAAGTTCTGAGTCTCAATTGTAGTAACGATCTTCCTCAATTCAAATCCCTTGGAGCTGATATCAGTCACTTGGGCATTAACACATTTGGACAATAATGTAGCAACAGAGGTAAGAACCTGTAAAATAAAAGCATGAAGAGAATTATATTGATTTCTGAAGTAACATGGTAAACAAGTTTTATTGATTTCTGAAGTAAGTAACATGGTAAACAAGTGTAACCCACCCAAAATTGGCGGTATCTGCTGTGCACAGGCAAAGCCAATGTGAGGGCTCTCTTGTCTTTCAGATTTCTCTTGGAGAAAGCAGCAGGTCACCTGTATAGCAGTTCAGACCTCAGGTTCTTCAAACCACACTAGAAACAGCACCATGGATGATAGAAACCAGGTGTTCTAAGGTGAACAGGGCCTCCCACTTATTGCTCTGTGTTTGTGGGTAAAATCAATTACATTCTCCAAGTCTCAGTTTCTTTACCTATAAGTTGAAATAACCTCTTCTGCATAGGTTTGTTGTGAAAATAAGTGGAATAATGCACTTAAAGCTATTAGAACAGAACTTGGTACATAACAAATACATGCCCAATAAGTGTGCTATTTTTATTATTAAAGTTTCAGTGAGGGGGAGCATAGTGGAGGAGGAAAGAGAAAGTTCAAAACAACTGTGGTTTGAATCCCACGTCTGCCACCAAAGATGAATATCTGAGAAAGACAGAGAGAGAGAGAGAGAGAGCGAGGCCCCCATGGGTATAGTGCCCTGCCCTCCTTGATATACTAATTTCACACAATATTTAGGAGACAGTATTATTGGGGAGGCACAACTCCTGGTTTAAATCGCCAAGTACTCAGGTGACAGACTACACAGAGTGCGAGAAATGATTTGTCCAAAAATTCAGTTAAGAGTGGCTAACAAGAGACTCCGAGCCAGGACTTCTGGCCCAAATTTGGGCTGTTTCATATTTGTAGAATAGTTTCCTAAATATTTTACTCCACCTAGGCATGCAAACAACCCCATTTGTTTATAGACAATTATTGGCAAGAAGCCTGCAAAGAACCTTCAAAACAAATGGATACTGGGGAAAGGGGAGGTGTTTAGCAGAAATTTGCTAAGAACCAGAAGTCAGCCTGAAGACCTCCAGTCTGGGAAAACTGTAGCAAGACCCCTAAAGCCAGGGCTCTTGCTGGCAGGGAAGGCAAAACTTGCCAGCCCCGCCCAGAAGCTTGGGAAGAAGCTGAGTTTGCATTTCCCTCCCTCCAGTTTCGGCACTGAATTTTTCAGAACAGCCGTGACCATGATTGTAACCTCTGGCAGGGGTGAGGAAATGGAATGCATAGACAAATAGTTAGAAGCTGGAAGTCATCCTGTGCTAGAATCTGTGCATTCCCTTTGAACCTCTCAGAAACAGGGACACATGAAATTTGTTCTTTGTATCCCATGACAAGAAACTGAGAGAACAATTGGATATTCACCCATTGCCTGCAGCATCAGTGAGGAAGAATTACTTTTCATAGCCAACCAGGTTACAGAGTAGAAGAAATGATGCAAGAATTAGCAGACACAGAAGATAATGACTGACGCCCTGCCCTAGCACCACGCCAGTCTAAAGGGATCTCCACACTTTCTCAGGAATGGTCAGCCCCGGATCTAGCATGGCAGTTACAAATAGAGCAACAGCTCAGTGACTGAATTAAACTAACTACTGGAAGAAATATAGACCCCCATTCAGGCTTATTCCAGTGTCAGTGTGGCAAATGGATTTGAAAAGGAACCAAAAGAAGAAGAAAAAAAAAACCCCAAAAACAAAATAAAAGTATATTACCTTCTTACCCCCTGTTTTTACTGAAGTTCAAAGCAAACAGGAAAAGACTTTTAAAGAGCAGCAAAAAAAAAAAAAAAAAAAAGCATTCAGCGGTGAGAAATGACAGCCCTCAGCATGGCAAGAATGAGTAGACAGATGCCTGGAACAGTCAGTGAGAATTCTCAATTTTGAGCACAGCATCAGACTGCAAACAGTTTGTTGTGACAGAGAGAGGCAAAAGCAAGCTTTATAGTCATCACCGTGAAGAGGGTTTTACTTTGGTGTTTTTTGTTTGTTTGTTTGTTTTGTTTTGTTTCTGTGGGTTTTTTTTTTTTTTTTTTAGATGGAGTCTTGTTCTGTCACCCAGGCTGGAGTGCAGTGGCACAATCTAGATCTCGGCTCACTGCAACCTCTGCCTCCAGCATTCAAGTGATTCTCCTGCCTCAGCCTCCAGAGTAGGTGGGATTACAGGAATGCGCCACTATGATGGCTAATTTTTTGTATTTTTAGTATAGATGGCATTTCACCATGTTGGCTAGGCTGCTCTCAAACTGCTGACCTCAGAAGATCCTCACGCCTCAGCTTCCCAAAGTGCTGGGATTACAGACATGAGCCATCACACCCGGCCAAGAGGATTTTACCTCTAGGCCAAGCCCCACAAGAGAATTTCTTCAATATGACCATTGTGCTCAGCTACTGCAGAAAAAAATGCCCTCTTGATGAGGGGGTATAACGGTGGTCCAGAAAATTCAACACTAGAAGGTTAGGGATTAAGAAATTGAAAAGCGAAAGAAAAGAAGGACATTTCAAGAAAAAAAAATTTCAGCAGTATATTATCTTTTAACACACAGAAATTTTAATGGTGCTTATTTCTAGGTGCTAAGGCTATTTTTTTTTTCATTTTGCTTAACTCATCTTTTCTTGATAACGCATATGTGTTTGTTGTATAATAAAAAAATTTAAAAGGTAGCAGGGTTGTGTTGAGCCTAAAGATCTATACTGATTTATCATAATCACCTGTGTTATTATTTTTTAGTAAAATGGAAAATCTGGGTAATAATGGTAGTAAATCTATAACAGCAACTTAGTATTCGAAAGGTGGAAAAAATTTCTAAACCTTTGAATTATTAACATTTAATTCTTCATATAAATTTTGGGTTCTTTTGCCCTTCTAGCTTTCTTTGGTAGTTTTATAATTTTACTAAATCAAACATCATAAATATTAACCTTTGTTTAATCGGATATATTTTCTTAAACCAGCATAATCAAAGCTGTTTTATTTCTCTTTGGTCCACTAGGGCTAAATATATCACCCCTCATTATAGTGACGTTGTTTGATGGTAAAGAAAATTCTCTTTTATTTTTGAAGTAAAATTATTGGACCCAAAAATATGTTACACTAAAGAGAACTTTTTAATTTTTGAAATCGAAAGCTCAGTTATACAAATCACCAGAAACTGGTAACTACAGTTTGCAGTAATTTCTGCCTCCGATGAAATCTTGGTTTATTTTTTCTTAAAGAATACTTACCATGGAAATGTACTTTATTAACCACACCCTGATAGATCCCCATGTCAAAAATGCTGGTTGCCAATGAGACAATAAGATAAACAAAAAGTGCCTCATAATTTAGCATCTCATTGTGCTGTTACTGAACTAGGAATAAACAGATATATTTCTCAGAACACTGTCTCTTTTTATACTTCTAGAGATGACATGGGCTAACTTTCTTGTGTGGCTTATAAACTGAAAAAAATCTAATAATGCAGTATTGTTTAGGCACCCATAGAGACTACTCTGGGGAGAAAGACACACATAAGTTCTAGGAGGTCTGTCGTAAAATATTATGAATATTATTTTATATTTGAACTGAGTATTTTTGACAGTGCACTTTATTATATAAGTATAATGGTTACCCTTCTATACAAGCTTAATAAAATAAAATGCTTAGCTTAAAAGTCACTTAGAAATGCATGTTAACAGATTTATCTGAAAGTTAGACATCTCAAATTGAAAATGGACATTTTAACCCCTGGCTTTGAATTTCAAATAGATTGATGAAAATAGATGGGTTATGGGGTTCTACAGGAAAGAGCGCTCCCCACCCCAATCCTCTCAGAATGCAGCAAAGAAGTAACAGAAGGCAGAGGGGTACTTGAGAGAACAGTAGAAACAGAAAGTGAGAATTTTTTTTTTTTTTTTTGAGATGGAGTCTCACTCTGTTGCCAGGCTGGAGTGCATTGACATGATCATGACTCACTGCAGCCTTGACCTCTCAGGTTCAGGTGATCCTCCCACCTCAGCCTCCTGAGTTGCTAGGACCACAGGTGTGCACCACACTCAGCTAATTTTTATTTTTTAATTTATAAAATATAACTTTATAATCATTTGACAATTTTGATATAGAAGTTATTAGAATCCCAGGTTCTTTCTTACTTAAGTCACATCCAT
>NW_012115933.1:3764401-3785850 GCF_000951035.1 Colobus angolensis palliatus
GAGATGGAGTCTCACTCTGTTGCCAGGCTGGAGTGCAGTGGCGTGATCTTAGCTCACTGCAACCTCCACCTCCTGGGTTCAAGTGATTCTCCTGCCTCAGACTCCCGAGCAGCTAGGACTACAGATGCTCGCCACCACACCCAGTTAATTTTTGTATTTTTAGTAGAGATGGGGTTTCACCATGTTGGCCAGATGGTCTCGATCTCTTGACCTCGTGATCTGCCTGCCTCAGCATCCCAAAGTGCTGGAATTACAGGCATGAGGCACCATGCCCGGCCGAATTTTTTTTTTTAAAGGGGGGTGTTGACACCAGCAAAACATCCAGTTAACTTCTAAAATTTTAAACAATTAAACTAAAAGTTGGTGTCTCATTATATTTACAATTTAGAGCAGAAAGGACTTTATAGATGACCTCGCTCAAACCCCTTTTCTGATAGAGATGGCAGTGTCCCAACTGGTGAAGTGACTGGCCCACAGTCATGCATCTAGCAAAGGAGATTCAGGACTGTCATGGGCTAAATCGTGTCCTCCCCCCACTCCCAAATTCATATATTGATATCGATACCCTAACTTCCTGAGCCTCCGAATGTGACAGTATCAGGAGATAGGGTCTTTACAGAGGTGATTAAGTTAAAATGGTGTTAATCGGGTGAGCCTTAATCCAATGTGACTGGTGACCTTTGAAGAAGAGGAAATTTGGTATATACAACTTCCAGAGCTCTTGTATTTGGAAGGCTGGAAGGGCCCAGACTTTGGAAGAGTGTCTTGGCTTCACTGTTTTTGTTTGGCTTTTTTTTTTTATTTTTAGCTAAAGCTATATAAACCTTGTAGATTAAACAGTATACACTTGTAAATTTGAAGAAGAAGACGACGAGGAAATTTGGACACACGTACAAACAGAGGAAGATAATGTGAAGACACATGGAAAAGAAGGCCATTTACAAGCCTGGAACAGATCCTGCCTCCGTGGTCCTCTGAAGGAACCCGTCCAGCTGGCACCTTGATATCAGGCTTCTAGCCCCCAAAACTGCCGACCCAGTCGGCAGTCCTAAGAATTTAATATAAGGAATGAACTACAGTCTCTTGATTCTCTTGGATTCTTGATTTGTGAGACATTAGTGGTACATATAAACTTGGGATCCCTCACAGCTGAGCCCAAGAATTTCCCATCTTGGATGATCACCGAGCTAAATACGCAAGAGATTTCTCATGGTCTTTGGAACTAGAATTAGCAGGTGCCAATATGAACTGGAGCTACTTCTTTCCAGACTTATTGGTCCTGCTAGGCTGGGTTGAAATCTCACCTGACCCTCTACTGCTGAGGACAAAAACGGAGCAAGAAATGAAGTTCCACTGACTAGTTCTTCTTGTCTGCTTGTAGACTTTCAGGTACTTATCAACACTTGAGGAAAAAGAAATTCTAAAAGATGAATAGTTTATTATTGAATAGTTTAACATTTCCAATAAGATAATGCAACTCTAATATATCTGTGTAAAAAGCAGGGATATAGTGATGCCATCTTGTCCTACTACATTATTGAAAACCTGAAATAGAAGTAAAATAAATTTTTCTACATGAAAGAGATAAGCAAAGATCCCATTTGTTTATATGTTTTTTAACATGTGTACATAAAAATATACATGGTCATCTTATCCCAGGGATGTCCTCTTTCTTTCTTAAAGCAAATCTCTGGAAAGTCCAGGACAGAGGTAGTTGAAGCAACAGTTGCAAGTTACTGATTAGATCCATGACTGGCCAAGCCATAAATAAAACAAAATGAATGAGCCTAGGAAATTCCATCTGAAATTACATTTTGAGTTTAGTGCTAGAGTTAGAAAAATAGTTCTCAAGACCCCAACAGACATCAGAAACCTGTAGTGATGCATTATTTATTAAGGCCCCCACACAGACCTAAGGAATCAGGATCTCTGAGAATGGGGAAGTGCCCTTGCTGACTTTGATGCTCATCAGAGTTGCAGGGCAACTAGGTTAGAGGAAGCAAAATCTGAGGTTAGCAGGTTACTACATTTACATGTGAGAATATAAGAGTTTTACAGACTAAAGGCATCTGTGTTCAGCACTTGCAAATCAGAATTTGACTTCTCATGAAGAAATAATGACCCTTCCAAAAATAAGCCTGAGGAGAAAAGAAATGACCTTTGGTAGAGGAAATGGGTAATGTGAGGGCTATAGAGCCCTAAAATACAGCTCTAGAGTCCTTACAAGCCCAGAGGGGCCACCTGGGTCATACAAGAATAAAGCAACCTGGGATAAAAGACTACAGAGAGAGGGAGGGGCTTGGGACCAGCTCTGCCTGGTCCCAAGGAGCAACCATTGCTGAGCCCCAGGGGAACAGGGGCCATGTAGTATGGGAGCTCAGATCTTCCACTTTTCAAATGAAAGCAAAATCCCCCAACACTTAGATGGTGGTGACTAACACTAAAAATAAACAAATGCATGTGTGCATATATACATACACACTTTATCTGCAGGCTAATAAGATTGCCTGTGGGCAGTATAGGCCCGGGTTTTTTTGTATTGTTTTTTATTTGACAAATAAAAAATTGTATATATTTATAGTATATAACATGATGTCTTGAATTGTGTACATATTTTGGAAGATAATTAGCTAAATTGAGCTAATTAACATTGGGCATTCCTTCACATACTTATTCATTTTCTTTTCTTGTGTGTGAGGAGAACACTTAAAATCTACTCTTAGTAATTTTCAAGTATACAATACATTGTTATTAGCTATAGACATCAAGTTGTACACTAGATCTCTTGAATTTATTCCTCCTAACTGAAATTTTGTATCTTTTTGTATCCTTTGACCAATATCTCCCTAACTCCCCCAACTTTGCCCCCTACCAGCCTCTGGTAACCACTATTCTACTCTCTGCTTTTATGGATTCAAATCTTTTAGATTCCACATATAAGTGAGATCATATAGTATTTGTCTTTCTGTGAGTATAGGCCCAATTTTTAAAATCAAACCTAAATCCTTACAGACATTCATGTGAAAAACAACAACAACAATCAGTTAATTAGGACCAATGATCTCTTTGTGAGAGTGGCTAAAAACCAAAGCTAAATCCTCAGCAGAAAACAAGAGCTTTCACCCACATACTCTGACTTCCTCTCACTCTCTTCTTCAAGATCTCTGCCCTCACAAATAAAATGTATTCACATTTCTCACATCTTATATTTTTATAGCCTCACAAAACACAGAGGTGAATAGAAACACAATGCTGCCTGACTTCATCAAAGGACAGGCTGTCATTAATGAATCCAATGTCAAATTGTCAAATTTACTCTAATTTTGCCTGTTTATCCCAGTCCATGCCTTAACACAACCTACAGTAAGCTTGCTCACTTTGCTGGGCTGAGTATATCTGCTGATTGAATTTGTAGTCAGATTTGCTAATTTACAAGGCTGGCCTTGCTCTAAAGGCATAATTTTTTGTTTGTTTGTTTTCTTTTTAGATGGAGTCTTACTCTGTCGCCCAGCTTGGAGTGCAGTGGCATGATCTTGGTTCACTGCAACTTCCGCCTCACAGGTTCCAGCAATTCTCCTGCCCCAACCTCCCGAGTAGCTGAGATGACAGGCATGCCACCACACCCAGCTAACTTGTGTATTTTCAATAGAGTCAAATTTTCACCATGTTGGCCAGGCTGGTCACAAACTCCTAATCTCAATTGATCCATGATCCACCCACCTTGGCCTTCCAAAGTGCTGAGTGACAGGTGTGAGTCACCCGCCCAACCTAAAGGTATAATCTTATACTAAATTCACTATCATTTCTACTTAGTGGGACTCAGGCAAGTTGTCCTATATAACTATGATTGCTATTTCTAAATGCCTAAAGATGGGGTGACTGGGCTGTACAACAGTTTATTTCAAATCAAGAAAGCAGTTGTGATCAAAGGGAAGAACCACCTCATTTCCTTCCGGGGAAGGTGAAGTTACCAATCTTACAAAAGTCAACTTCTCTCTGATTTGGGCTTTACTACTCACACTGTCACTTCAAAGACAATAAAGGTAGGCAAGTGGACTAAAGATTTGTTCCTGCTTGAGACTGAATTGAAGATATTTAATTGGTGTTAGAAGTCTAACTATATAAAAAGCTAAAGACTTTTTTTAAAGCAAGGATTTTCCAGAAAATAAAGAGGATTTATTAGTTAATGTTATTTTTCCACTTTTATGAATATATATATACATATATAGCAAAAAGAAAACTATACACTAAGGTTCTTGTAGTGTTGTACCTTATAAGGAAGTACAAGGTACAACATATAATATTATGTTGCTTTTTATCAAGTTTTAAATTGTCTTGTTTTATGATTTTTCATCGTAAGTACTACAATTTTCATATGTAAGTTCTATGAGTAACTTTTGGGTAACAAGAAAAAGTCATATACACACACACACACACACATATATATATACCAGTACATTTAAGAAATGCTTTTTTCTAATAGTAAATTATAAAAATAAGTAATAAATAAATTAAAAAGTAAATAATAAAAATTATAGTACACTTTAGGAGGCCAAGACAGGAGGATCAGCAGGTCAGGAGATCAAGACCATCCTGGCTAACACGGTGAAACCCCGTCTCTACTAAAAAATACAGAAAACTAGCCGGGCGAGGTGGCAGGCGCCTGTAGTCCCAGCTACTTGGGAGGCTGAAGCAGGAGAATGGCGTAAACCCGGGAGGCGGAGCTTGCAGTGAGCTGAGATCCAGCCACTGCACTTCAGCTTGGGCGACAGAGCGAGACTCCGTCTCAAAAAAAAAAAAAAAAAAAAATTATAGGAACCCCAGCTCATTTAATAAATGCTCTCTCCATAATGTATCCAATAAAAAATACAAGATAAAAATTATGCAGAAATAGAAAAAGGTTTGTGTAACATTCAAAGGAACAAAAAGCAGACTATATATAGCTCAAATTAAACATGCAATTATGTATATGTGTAGACAAGGCTAGGAATTTATAAGTAAAATCAAAATTCTTTACATTAGTTGGGTGAGATAAAGTATAAATGTAGTTTTTAAATATTTGCTTTTTGTTTCACATTGTCTGGTCATTTTTTCTATATTTACCTATTTAAAAAGAAGAAACGGATGGGTTCACTCTCCTATATTTGGTTTCAAGTTGCTTTTTGTCAATTTCAAGTTTTAAGTGGTGTTATTTCATTTTTCACCATAAGTCAGTAGTCTCTAGTCCCTATTACAAAACATGTGCTCACCAAGGGACTTTTGGGGCCTAAGATAATTCGCCAAAAGCAATTAACTTCCTAGGGGCTTTCAAGTGGGGGGATTTCCTTACTTAGGTTTCAGACCATCTCTTAACAAACAGTTATTCTCTCAAACTGGCAGTTTACTCTGGTAATTTGGCACCCCTAAAGCATTCTAGTAGCCTTCAAAGAGGTTCCTTTGAAACACTGGCACTTCTTCTATGTGTTAATATGAGAGTATTCAGAAGGAAACTACTTGTCCAGTGTCTCAAAGGCCTTACTCAGAGACAACGTCTACATTCCAGATCTTCTTTGCCTCTAATTATTTCATCTTTTCCCCTCTCTAAACTCAGTGGCAAGAAAATTTTTTTTTTCCAAATTAAAGTCTAATTTGCTGCTAAGGGTGGTAACTGTATTTCAGGCACGAACATTAGAGGATTTTTCATTAGTCTAACTGTAGCTGGTAGTGGGGGTGATGTCATTTATCAATTTAATTTTTGCTTGCAAACCTTGCCATCATTTACAAATTTGGGTTTTTCCATCCTGGTTGCTAATGTCTTAATTCACATTTATTATTTTATTGTATTTATAAGACTTCTCAAGTCCTTTGCGATGTAAGTACAGCCCATTAAAAACAAAAATAAATAGCCCAATTTATGTTCATCAGGTTGGCTTAAGAAAAATTATTAAATTACAAATTAAACTACAAAAATGATTAAATGGTCCCTTTTAAGTTCGTTGGGTTGGTTTAAGAAAAATGATTAAATTACAAATTAAATAACTTTATTTTCCCCACAAAACTATTCTGTATGGCTACTTGTAAATACACAGCTTTATTTTCCAAAGGCCCTCTTCCTTCCTTTGACCATAAGATAACCATTCTAAAAAATGTAAAGGAGATAAAACTGGCTGTCCAGTGATTGCCTGGCCAATGTCCTAAATAATGCAAGACAAAACCTGTTGGGGCCCAATAAAATAAAAATCCATGGACTCTCAGAGGCTTTGGAATTCAAATGAGCCTCATGGATCCACATCCCTTTGATTAGGCATCTGCAAGCTGGCATTTCTGAGCGAGGGACTTTCTAAAACAGGCTGCTCAAGTTTCTTGGCCAATAACAGGGTCATGCACAATTAAAAAAAAAAAAAAAAAGCAACCACAGCTATTTCTCAAACAAATTTGTAAAGTAAGTTTGACTCTTTTTCTGTCTCCTTCAGAAATTTGCCAACATTTTGGGATTTCGAACTTTGTTATTGTTAAGTGTCGAAGTGAAAACACTGAGAAATAGGAAAGAGAAAACTAACACCAGGAAGGTTGAGAGAAGGAAAGAGAAAGAGAAGCAAAAGGGGTTAAGGATGGGGATATTTGTTGACTATAGTTATCATCAGAGTCAGAGGACTAGGGGAAGAGGGGAAAAGCAGAAAACAGCTCCCCACCCATCTACGTCCAGCCCATTAATAGAATTAAAAATTTGCTTCTGTATTCCAAGTAATTAGCATTTTGCATCCATTTTATTTATTGCTACTACTAAGAAAGCACTAACCGTGAAGGCATAAAAGCAAACATTTTTTGGAGACACATGAGGTGACACAAGAGTGTCAAAACTTCTTTAAGGATTCAGGCCTGATGTCAGGCATGTCGTGAACGCAAAACCAATTTCTGTGTAACCAAATTTAAAAGAGTTCTATTAAAGGGGATAAATGGAAGACATACCGCAAAACGTAAAAAATGATTACTTAGGTGATAGGGTTATGTCTGATTTTTGTATTTGACTCATCTGCATTTATAAATTTTATTTAATAAGCCTTAATTTCCTAGGCCATATATCATATACAAATACTATAAATTATACCTAACTTATAGGTATTATAATATGTATATATATATAAATGTATGTGTATTTATATATGCGTGTGTGTGTGTGTATTCTTTCAGAAAAGCAAAGTTTTCTTCGGGCTTTAAACACACACAGCCTGTGGTAAAGGTGCTATTGGTACAAAAGTTCAACAACCATAGCTCCAAGCTTTGGCAGTTTTCTTACACTTTGCTAATATTGCTGTCCATGAACTAAGAGATTTTCAAAGCAGCCAACATTGCATTAGTGCAACGGTTAATAACAAGGGAGAGAAGAGTGTCGTCTGAGATTGTATAAATGGTTTCTCAATCTTGAATCATAAATTTTCTGCAGTGAAGTTTCTAAAGAAGCCCAAATAGTGCACATTATTTCTGAAAGGAACAGGAGGATTTTTTTTTTTTTTTCTAATCATAAAATGGACCCAGACATCTCAGCCTTTTGGTGTAATCTGGATATCAGTAATCTGGATATCAGATGCAATCAGGGAACAGCCTGAGTTTCGGAGTTAGATCTGAGTTCAATCCCATATCTGCCATTTACCAGCTGTGTGATCTTGGTTGAATTACTGAAGCTCTCTGAACCTCATTTAGCCATCTGTAAAATGGGGATGTGGTCATCTTCCCCACTACATGGCTCTCCTGGGAATCCACGGAGAGCACATTTGTAAACACTTCTCTCGCTATGTTTGGCACTTTGTTGGGGCCAAAAAAAAAAAAAAAAAAAAACAAAAAACCAAAAAAAAGGATGGCCTCACAGAGACTCAGGTACTCCAATGAGCCTCCTGGATCCACGTCTCTTCGATTAGCCATCCGCAAGCTGGCATTTCTGAGCGAGGGACTTTTCAAAACAGGCTGCTCAAGTTTCTTGGCCAATAATAGGCGCTGGGTTCTGTGTGGAGGGAACGGGTACCACCCCAGCAGGAGACCAGGCAGAAACTGCCATGGGAGTGCAAGCTAAGAAAGGGCAAAAGAAGAAAGAGAAGGGCAGGAAAACAAAACAAAATGAAACCACTCAGGCAGCGACTTACAGTGTTAAGGAGAGAATTCCCGGAAGGGAGACGACAGTTTCTTTTTCTGTGTGACAATAAAAAAAGGTAAACAAGCCTCCAGAAACTCATTCAGCCCCCATAAAACTTTTTCGAGAAAGAAACGATGCCGTTCTTCCGAGCCCTCCGGTTTAACCACTGCTTCGGGGCTGACTTATTTCCTACATCTGAGAACTGCCAGAAAATGAGCAATATCTGTTCTGAAGGCTGCAGGCTCTCTCCCCGCCCCCGCGGGGCGGCGCGCGCTCACCCACCAGCGCCGCAGCGGATCCTTGGTGCGCATGATCCGCTTGGCTTGGCTTGTCAGGGTTTGTCCAGGAGTTCCGCTCCTCTCTCCAACCGGGGTCCTCCTCCAGCGACCCTAAAGCTTCCCAAACTTCCGCTTCAATTCCTTCCTGTCCGCCTCCCACGCCCACCTCTACGTGGAGCACAGTGGTCTCCGAGGAGTGCCAGAGCTGCCCCGCCTGCACCGCGGGGTCAGCACTTCGCATCAAGTCCCTGAAAAGCGAGTCCTCCAGCGTTCTGAGCACCCGGGCCGGAGGGAAGATCCTAACAGCCCCCGGGAGCCAGTCTCCAACGCCTCCGGCAGCAGCCCGCCGCTCCCAGGTGCCCGCGTGCGCCGCTGCAGCCGCAATCCCGCACGCGTCCCGCGCCCGCCCCACTTTGCCTATCCTCAGGACTAAGACCGAGTAAGCCTCCACCCGGGGAGGAGAGGGCTCACCAGAGGTAGGAGGGTCCAGATGCCCAGCATGGTTGTCGAGCAATCCTCCGAAGTGAAAGAGCCTCCCCAACTCCGCACTGAGCGGGTCCACCAACCGCGGGAGAAGCGGCAGCTCCGCCTGGGCAGCCAGGGCTGGCCTCAGGGTGTGTTCGGTGCCAGTGCCCGCCCCCGGCGTTCCAGCCAAGTCACTCGTAAACCGCTTCCCTCACTCCCCAGAAGCGTCTTTGAACACCTGTGTGTCACTCTTGCGCGAGATCAGAGACGAGCTCACGAAAAGCCCCCGTGGTCAGGAGGATGGGAAGGAAGCCTCGCGGGGGAACGCCCGGGTTGGGGAGGGCTCCATTGATTCAGCAACTTGGCCTGCGCGCGGATAGGGAGGGGGATAGGGAGGGGGAGAAGTCAGGGTGAGGAAGGAGTCAGGGTTTGTTGCACAAATGGGCATTCCCCGTCCCGGGGCGTTCCTGCAGTGGCTGGCAAGCTCATTCAGGTGAGGACCTCGAGAGCCTGCCTGCTGCCCTTTCTAAAGACTTTGGCTGCAGTTCAACCTGGGAAGTTGAGGAGGTCTTGAAGGACAACGCAGCTCAGAGTGCACAGGTCCTGCCTGGGTGCACAGCCTTGGCTAATTGTTGGAGTCAATCAGAGGAAGACTTGCAGGGCATTTGACTGAGCTGTCCATGTTGTGGCTGCAACAGAGGCTCACAGACGTTCCTGCAATGGACAGGTCGCCATATGCAAAAGTACAGATATTGCGCCATAGGGCTCTGAAAAGGGAGGGCCCCTTTTTATTTCTCAAGAGGAAAACAAAGCTAACAACTTAAGGCAGATTGCACAGCCCCAGCTATATTAAACATTCAGAATTACTTCCTGTCCTTCGTTACTCATTATTTCCTGGCCAGTTTTCTTTAAAAAAAAAAAAAAAAAAATCTTGTAATTCTTTTGTGCTCTGGTGAACACTGTTCAAAGTTACTATTGTTTTGGAACAGTAGATAGCTCTTAGGTAGTTTTGCATGAATTTTACAGAAAGTATTGTTTGGATAATACCATCATTACTGAACCTGAATTTGGACACACTGAAAGTTTCAGTGTTCCTTTGGCATCATCCACCAAGCTCCGCACTCTGCCGCCTCTCTCCCTTCCCAGTTAGATTCAACCCATTAATAACACATTAATAACCCTTTGCTTGGGCTCACTGTTCATCCTTCAGGCTTCCTCTTAGTCGACATTTTCTTCTGGAGCCTGTTCCGGCCCTCAAATCTAGCTTAGGTTACCCTCCTGAGTGCTTTCCATCATCCTGTGTTTTGCATCTGTCACTGCACTTACCAGCAGTCTTGCAGGTGTTGACTGATTTGGCTCTGTTCCACCTTTCAGTAGACTGTTAGTGCCATGAGGAAGACCCTGGGCGTGCCAGCCTTGTGCACACACTCTGAGCATCTAATAGACACAGAAGGAAGTGGGACAGGGAGGATGGTATATGGGCATTCTCTGTATTACCTTTGCAACTTTTCTGAAATCCTAAAACTATTCCAAAATAAAAAGTTCATTTAAATAAAAAATGTAAAAGGAAGGAAGGAAAAGAGGTGAGAGGGAAGGAAAAGAGAAGTAAGGGAAGAAGGAATGGAAGGAGGGAAGTGAGAAAAAAAGGGGAAAGGACAATTGACAAAATCAGTATCTCTTGAGTGTGAATTATAAGCCAGAAACTCGCATATGTGGATCTTCCTTACTTAATACTTATCATTATAGCCCAGTGAGGTGAGTGATTATTAAACTTACTTTACAAATAAAAAAAGTAGCCAAAAAAGCTTCAGCAACATTGGCAAAGTTGGTTAGTTAATAAATAGCAGAGTCAGGAATTAAACTTAGATATTCTTGCTTCCAAGGTCCTGTTCTTTCTATGCCATACCCCCTTCCCCTACCTCCTACCCTTGTACATCTAATTATCCTCAAGTTCAAGGAGATGGGAATAGGTGCTTTGTGGGGAGAAATATGTTTCCTGGTCAAATAATCTTAGAAAATTCTGGGTTAATTTAATTTGAAAACTTTCTTAATCCAAAACTTCTCAGGGCCTTTAACATGCTAATATTAAAGGGTGGGGTAATTATATATACCGTTCCCCAAACTTCTTTGTCTGTGGAACTCTTTGAAAAATCTATTGAATGAACACCTAATAAATGCTGATATTCAGGTGAAAACAGTTTGGGCATCTCTAAAGGTTATTTTTATTTTGCCAGCATATTTCTGAGAGTCCTCAGGCCTTCAAGGGCAAAGTAATAAAATTTTAATAATAGAATTTCAGCACTCCACCAGATGTTGGAGATATTTTGGACAAGCATCCTTATTCAAACCATACCATATAAGTTAAAGCTTGTTTCTTATACTCAAAAGATATCCTGGTTTCTGAACATTCTGAATAACATTTAAACCAATATCTGACTATGTAAAAAACTGGAAGAGTTAAGATTAAAACAAACAAACAAAAACAAAACAAAACAAAACAACAACAAAAACTTCTACATCTTTTTACCACTAAGACTTTTGTTATTTTCCCCTTTGGACCTAATGTTTTAAAAATGTTGTCAATCAAATTTTTTTTACTAAATAGCAACAAGCTGATTTTAATAATTCCCAACTATAGTGTATATCCATGACTGTTTATCCTGCCTTTCTCCTTCTTCTTCCTCCTGGTAATAGTACTTCCAAGTTGTCTTTAGAAAAACTGTCCCTCTCTCCTTTTCTTAACTATTTGATGTGAATGGTTCTTTTAGTCAGGGTTCTCTAGAGAAACAGAACCAAGAGAATGAATAGATAGAAAGATAGATAGATAGGAGCTGGCTCACATGATTGTAGAGGCTGGCAAGTCCAGAACTTTAGCATTGGCCAACAGGCTGAAGACCCATGAAAAAGTTACAATTCAAGTCCAAAGGCAGTCTGTTGGCATAATTCTCACTCTCTCAGCGGAAGTCAGTCTTTTTTTTTTTTTTTTAAAGCCTTCAACTAATTGGATAAGGACTATTGACATTATAGAAGGCAAATGTTTTACTCAAAGTTTAAAGATTTAAATGTTAATCCCATCCAAAACATAGCTTTATAGAAATATCTAAGATAGTGTTTGACTAAATAGCTGAGTGCCATGGGCTAGCTAATTTGATTCATAAAATTAACCATCACAGTGGCATTGGTACCAATCCCAGGGCTTGGGTATACATGTAAGTGGAGGGAGGTAGTGGGTGGGAAACACGACTTGGCTTAAGTCAATCAGCACATCACATTCAGTTGGAGTACATTTTGGGACCGTTACTGGAAAGACTGGGACACAAACCCTTTATTTTTCACTGGATTTGAAGTAGAAATATGTGAGATGTGAAACTGATGTGGTTGGTTGTGAAGGGAGCTTGTGGTCCTGCCAGAGCTGAAAACAGTCAGCTCATGCTGAGAGGAAACCACACTGAGAGGAAACCATGCTGAAAGATCAAGGTTGGTAGAGTCATCCAAGTTCTGGATGCATTTGGTTCTGAAATTGAACTCCAGACACCCCCCACACCCTGCACCCCCCACCCCCCGCCCAGTTACCCAACTCTACAAATTCTTAGTTTTTGCTTTAGCCAGAGTCTTACAACTGAAAAAATCTTAACTGATAAATTATCAGAACTTTGATCTGTATAATAATTCTTTTGTTACAAAAGTTAATTGTTACAAATTAGCTACTCTAGTTTCAAGCTCAAGTGAAGATAATTGCTTAAACAATTCTGTAGGCTGCTGAGTATCTAGGGACATTACTTCTTCTACCAAAGAATTTTTCTGTCACTAGAGGGCGTCAGAGCCCACAGCAGCCAAGTGACAAAATCTATTAATAATTGTTTCTACCAATTAACAGAAATATGTATGGGTTCTTGGGAAAAGAAAAGAGAGGAGGGAGATCTCAGATTTGGATATGTAATATGTGAATCTAATCATATACATATTTTCACTTCCCAGAGAACATATTATTTCCTACAGGATTAAAGAAATGATGTATGCACCTAGTATACACAATAAATACTAATTTTTACTTTTACATTGCTTTTCCTAAATGAAGTGCCTTCACAAGACAAATTGATAATTTGGGGTCACAGTTCAGATGGAAAAAAAAGTAAGTTAAATGGCTTACAACCACTTTTCCTGATCTACTTCCTTCCTGCACTACTTCCTTCCTATACTTCTTCCTTCCTCCACTACTTCCTTCCTGCACTACTTCCTTCCTGCACTACTTCCTTGTTGTACTACTTCCTTTCTATACTACTTCCATGCTCACATTCCTGAAGGCTAGGATAGCACAAATCTAGAAAAAGTGTCCTAAAGCCTAACTGACCAGGGCTGGAAAGCTTGGCCACCAAGATATGGAGCAAATTATTAAGTCTCCTAATTTTTCCCACTATGAAAACTGGTATACGAACCTACCTGTTGAGCAATGGCTGAAAAATGCAATGCATTAAAGAATGTTTAGACTGTGGCAACTAAGAAGCAGAGAGCAATTGAGTTAGTAGGGTGAAAACATCTGTTCTGTGGACCCTGGCTTCTTAATCCAATAGAGTACCCCTCCCCTGACATTTTTGCATATGGTGGTCCCCTGAAAACACAGATATCCTATGAAACCAAACATGAGAAGCATGCCTACCCCCTAGGTGTTAAGAACTGACACAAGGAAAGATGGGGACCACTTTTCAAGAGGTGTTGATTTGGGGGCAGATAAAATTTAGTCCCGAGTGGGCTTAGCTTAAGGCAATGTTTCTTCAACTTCAGTCTATTTTGCCATTTCTGTAGTCTACTTGTATATGCTAAATATATATTTAACTAATATGTATTTTTAAATCAACTTATTTTGTTCCCTAAGTCATTTTGTTTTTAAAATAAAACATTACATTACAACCATAAATGGAAAATCAGCATTCCTTGCCAAAAATAGAAGGTATTCATAAAAATAAATAGGCCACTATTGAAACAAAATATTTGCCTGCATGCCAATAAAAATTGTTTCCCAAACTACTAGTGGCAAGGGCATTATACTTCTGGAAAGGTTGGCTTAAGGCATGGCAGCACCTTCTCTCTACTTTAGACTTCTTCTCTGCCCCCAAACAACCTCCAGAGAAAAGACTAGCTAGTGTGGACCTCAGGCCCTCCTCAAGGGACTGGAAGGGAGGTGTCTGGAAGGAACAGCATGAGGGAGGGGCAGTCATTATCTCCCAGGCCCATCTAGTGCTGGGAAGTGCGATAGGGTTGGGGAACTCTTTACCAGGGCACCAGCCTTTCCCTGTTAGAAAAGGCTGAGGGGACAGCTTGAGGGAGATAATGGATGGGTAGGGAGGACTACAGGGAGTCCTGCAGAGATAGAGAGAGAATGTGGAATGGGATGTTGGAGGAGAAAGGGCAGGGGAGCCCAGAGCACTTGGGTAGAAAGGAGACACTGATGGTTTTCTGCAGAAGGCAACCTTAGTCAACTAATACAATGGTGGTATTAATATCTAGTTAAAATGAGAAAGGAGAATGGGGAGTAAGAGTTTTTATTTGGATAATCTGTGTATATGAGCATATAGATATTTTCCTCTCCCTGAGAACACCCCCAAATTAGCAACTTGTCCTATGAAAGATAGCATCTCTAGGTATAAATCCTAGTTCAGTTACTTCACTAGATGTGAGAAGCTGTGCATAATATTTAACATCTCTCAGCCTCAATTTTCTCACCTGGTAAATATAAGTCTTTCCGACAGTAATGATATGCCCAGATAGATTGTGGGAAATAAACTTGGATTTTGTTATTTTATTTATTTTATTATTTTGTTGTAGCAATTTGCCAATGGCCCCCTAAAGACCATCACTAACACCTTTTATAGGTGACAATTGATATAGTCCCTGCCTATATTGCCAACTAAATGCCCATTTATTTACCCATACTGCTTTCCTCCTCACTAGGCCAGAGAGCATAAGCATTGCCTGCAGCCTAACACCTTGGCTTCTCCATGAAGAATACCATATTTTTAAAACTTTCCAGAAAATAACTAAAAATGAATCATTGGATCAGGCTCTCCCCTCCCATGGTCTCCCATTATTGCCTCTGATCAGGCCTGAAGGTGAGAAGATGTCTTTCTCTCTTTCTCTCACTCTAGCTCTTGCCTCTTAGAATTTCCAAGTCATTCAATGGGTTTATCAAAGTTCTCCCTTTCACTCTGTATCTTCCTATATGACTTGCCCATTTAGACAGGCCCAGTGGTTTCATGAATAACTAAACACAAGAAGTCAAGAAAGGCCTGGCTCAGAGAGCATGGACCACGTCAGTCTTTTGAAGTTCCCTTAGTATATTAAAGCAAAACAAAAATCAACACAATATTGAACCAGTTTGCAAGCACTGTGGGATATCTTGTGTTTTCATAGAGCAAATAGATGCATTTAATACTTAGAACTTAAATACAGAATCACATTTGGTGCTAGTGTCGTTTGCCACTTGACATATGACACTAGTGTGCTACTATCATTTAAGGCCCTTCATGGATGTGAGGTGTAACCCATTCCTACTCACTCTTTATAGTTTCTGACCTACACAGGCAGAAAAGTAGTGTGGGAGAGACCTCTGGGACCATAAGATCAACACCTCCCACTTTAGACTCTTCTCTACAACAGCCCTAGGAGACTATGCCAGCCTTAGCTTGACTCTGTCCAGTGCTGGCTCCTACTATTTCTCAAGGCAATTTATTACATATCAGAACACTTTGCAGTGGTTAGAAATTCTCGCGATGTTATAACTTCCTATAGTTTGACAAGTGTTTGCTGAACACCACTATACAAAGAACACTACTTAGAACTGGAATAGCTCCGTGTAAAAGGAATGATAGTAACCCTCCCATCACCTGATGTAGGAAGAGGCATTTTACCATCTGAAAACTCCCCACAAACTCTACACAAACCTGCCTCTAAAGAGTTTTTTGTCCAGGCAACAAGGATATCTAGGCAGCCTGACTCTCTGATCACAGTAAACTGAGGGAGAAATTGAGGCCTTTACCAGGTTTTGCACTGAGGAAAGACACTAAGCAGGCATTCCTCCACCTGGCTTTGAAATCCTCTTAGAATTTCCAAGTCATTCAATGGGTTTATCAAAGTTCTTCCTGAAATTTCCTCAAATTTATTTTTATTAAAGTCACATAAATCAAATAAATGTTGAGAAGAATGGTTGAAAGGGACAGATATTTAAAAATAAACAAAAATAAGATATCAGTAATATCTAATGTTTACATAATGTTTACATAATGTCCAGAACATTTGTGTGTGTGTGTGGTTTTTGTTTGTTTGTTTGTTTTGGCATACCTGTTAACTTATCTGAACCTTACAACTCCCCATAAAGTAGATACTGTTACCATCCTATTTTATAAAAAAGAAACTGTTTTATAGAAAAGAAACTGTTACCATCCTACTTTATAGAAAAGAAACTTGGAATGACTTGCCCAAAGTCACACAGTTACTAGGCAACAGAGGTGAACTTCCAAAGCCTGTGCTGAATCCACTTCCTCTTCAATTACCTCAGTGGCCTTATCATCAAGATGTAAACTCCCTAAGTAAGTACAAAGCCTTCTTGCTTTGTTGTTCTGTTGAACACATGGTTTCCGGTTGATTAACACCATACTCTTGTCATATTATTTTCTTAAATTCTGGGTCATATTGACCAAGATCATAATACAGTGAGCTAAGGGAACTCTTTCTTGCACTGAGTAAGTCTGTTAAGTAAGAATTTTTGCTGTTAATATTCACTCCTCTATCTAAGAATCATAGCTCACATAGCCATGCAAATTGGATTGAAATAAAGATAATCTAATTAAGATAGTGTGGCCATAACTCCACACTCTAACTCAGTGCATTTCAAACCTCAATATGGATATAAACTACCTGTCAATATTATTGAGATTAATATTCTGATTTGGTAGGTCTAAGAAGCGTGAGGTTATGAATTTCTCACCAGCTCCCATGTGATGTTGGTGCCACCTTCTGGAATGGACACATGAAGTAGCAAGAGTCTTTGCTCAGGGAAATCACCCGTCAGCTCAGTTGTTTACCTCAAACAGACAAGGACAAACCAACCCCACTTTTACCACTTTGGCCAATTGTATTATTATTACAGCACCTCTTTAGTGGTAGTAGATGGGAAATGTAGGGAAATCAACAAATTCAATAATCTCATTATAAACATATTTGTATACAGTTTCAATTTAGCTTCATATTATACTACTTAGGCTGAATTTTTTCTTAGCAGAAACAAGTCTTACTTGAGCACATAAATACATTTTCCTATCAAGAAAAAGAAAAAAAAAAACTTAGTTCATTTTCAAAGACACTGAGCTTTTATTTCTGTGAATAGCAAGAAAACTGGCTAGAAGCCTGCTGAATTCCTCAGCCAATCAGGATAATGTGACCATAAATGTCCATGAATTTCCCCCCTCAGTGAATCTCTGCCTTTTTTATTTCTGTCATGGGACATGTATCTTACAGTTCTGTACCACATATTCTGCCTTTTATGTCTTACTTTCCTCTTTTCAAAAAAAAAAAAAAAATTAAGCTCGGTAAGCTCTCTCAACAAATAATCCATTGTCTTTTATGTTAAAAGCTGTTAACTTCATACACATACAACTTTTAATTGCTTCTTAATGATAATACCCCTCCATTTAGATCACTTAACATGAGCCGGGTACCATTTAGTTGGTTTTATAAATATGATTTCATTCAATGCTCATAAAAATCTTGGGAGGTAAGTCTTCTTATTGTGTGCACAATATAGGTGAAACAATCATGGGCTAAGCGCTTAAGGATCTTGCAGTAGTCACCCAACCAGTAAGCAATAGAACTGGGATTTGAACCAAAGCAATTGCTTCTCGCATATACCATACTGCCTTCTTGAACCAACACATGCCAGTTAATTGCGCATTCACTATGTGTTAGACCCTTTTATATATATTAACTTATCTAATTCTCATACCCACACCTATAGGGAAAGAGTAACTTTCCTGATTCACATAAAGAGGTAACTCGATCAAGTTCATGTGTCAAGTAAATGTATCAAGATTTGCCTGACTCTAAAGCCTGGGCTCTTTGCACAGTATCATGATAATTCCTATCTTTTTAGTGAACGGGATGGTTTGCCTCATTGCTGTTTTTCATAGAAAGCCCATTTGAAACCTTTACATACCCAGCACAGACTGAAACACGTAGTTTCTGGGACCGGGACTAAATTACTTTGCCCAACTTTTTATCCACCATTTCCCCCATCCAGCCTCTCTCTCGCTCCCCACAGTGTTCCCTTCCCAGGACATGATGCATCTCCCACCCTGCCCACCCCACTGCCTGTGGCACTGTTAACAAAGCAGCTGTTGGATTGAATTGGGAACTGTCCCCCTTTTGACCTTGGTTCTTCACCTGTCCTAGGATCACACCTCTTCAATTTGCCTTCCTTTCCATGGATACTGGTCTAGACCTCATCCAAAATGAAATTTACTATCAACTTTTCCTGATGTGAATATAGTTAAAAAGTATAAATCACAATGATGGAAGATAAAGCAATGGCCAGTTCTTAAAAAAAAAAAAAAAAAAAGTCATTTCTCTCTTAACCAGATGGTTACTAAGTAGCTAATATTTATCAAGGGTTTAACTGCACTGGAAAAGTGCTTTATGCATATAATGTCTCATTTGATTCTCACATAATCTTAACATCTAATATTATCCTCATTTTACAGATTAAGAAACATAGGTTGGGTGAGTTTAAGTAATTTGCACACAGCTAGTATGTGGCAGAGCTTGGGTTAAGACACAGGTCTGGAGGCTCCAAACCGAACACCCTGTGGTCTGGCCCCGCTCTCTCTTGGATGTTGCTGGGCCTGCCCTTTGCTTGTGCTGACTTCCTCGCAGCTGGCCTCCCCATGCCCTGTTCCTACTCTGTCATTCAAACATCCCCTCTGGAAGGACCCTCTTCCTCCATAGTCCAAATCCCGCTTTTCATATTAGGCAAAACCAAAGCCTCCTCTGACTCACTTTATCCCTTTGTGACCTTTCCAAATTTAGAACTTTCTCAGCACTTTTGAGGAGAGAGTGAAACTGATTTGGCATTTGGAGTCTGGGAAAATGATCTCTCTCTTTTTAAATTTACACATCAGATACATCCAGATGCATTTGGAATTGAGCTATCCCATTCTTTCTTATCATTGCGTTGTAACTGTATTGACTTTATATGGCTTGAGTCTCATTCCTAATCAGAATGCAAGTTGCTCCAGAGCGGGGACAGGTTGGCCACTTTCTTTGAATGGAGGCTTTGAGCTTAAGTCTAAAATCCCAACAATTTTCCTTAACTAAACGAATACTTATGAGTACCTACTTTGTACCATGGACTGTGTTAGGCATCAGGGAATAGCAGTAGGCAGGATAAGAACATTCCTTGCCTTCCTGGACTCTACAGATTACTGGGAATGACAAATTAGAGTAATTATAAGCATCAGGCCTGGCCTCTCTTTGCCTGTGAAATGCATCTCTCTTTTGACTCACCAGACACCACAGTTCTGGCTCTCATTTATCCCTGGCTGTTGCTTCTCTGCTACCTTCACTGTGGTTATGTTCAGTGTCCTGATGCTTCCTAAAGTGCTCTCCTCAGTCCTCAGGTCTCCTAGCTTCAAAGATGGCCTGAAGTGCCAACCATCACCTCTTCCCAGATGCTCTTCAAATCTATGTACCTCATGCCCTGACTTCTTAGTTTTACATTTAAAGGGCATTATGTTTAATTCCTGCTCATGTTCCACTCACCACCTTGAATTCTTATCGTGCCTAAAATTCAACTATTTCATTTCTATCCAGATCAGAAGGGTGAGAAAAGTAGAAGTGGTGAACAAAACTTAAAAATTAATAAATGAAATAAAATTTCAAGTGGAAAGAAGTCCACTTTATCTTTTGGTTCATCTGGCCATCTTCTGAAACTACAGACTTTGCAAATAAGCTTTGCCTTTTTCGGCATCTGTCAAGCTCCATAAATAGGTTGGAAGCTCTTTGAATGTAAGAACTATATCTTCTATTATTCCATTTTGCCAGGATCTACCCCAAAGCCTTTGTAGGTGCTTTACATGTGTGAGGAGATGTGTGGTGAGGACACAGGCACTAGAAATGACTTTTGCTGTTGCTCTCTGGATCCTCCTGGCATTTGATTAGAGTCAGGACTAAACACATGGCTAGCAAATTATACAGTCAAGCACATGTAACCTTTTCTGATTGAAATGAGTTTGGATTTTGTCCTCATTTTTGATAGAAGGATCAAAACCATAGCATCTATGCTGTCCTCACCCCATCTCTCAGGATGTATAGACTTGTTAAGGAAAAACAATATCATCAATAACAATTAAAGAGAGGGAGAGTGAGAGAGAACAGCCCTAGTTTGAGACTTTCACATTCTCTTTCCCCATACTTCATGAGGGTTATTGCTGCCTATGCTTATTACTGTTTAAAATCATCCCAAGATGAGTAGCCTGCATTTTAAGGGTTCTTGACAATTATTTGGCCAGACTCTCATCTCTCCTGAATGCTGGCATCTTCTCCTTGTGAACATCTCTCTTTGAAGGCAGCAAGAATCTGGTCTGTGGTAAGTCACAAGCCTTCCCTTCCTAGGAGCCAAGGCTGGCAAGGCACCCTGCTGCAGACCCAGGAAACTCGCTGACCCCATTTTTTTTTTTACTGCATTTTTATCTCAGCGCTCACTTTCTTCCCTCCCCATCTCTTCTCCCCAGACCCCTACACTTACACACAACATCATAACCCATTAAAACTTAAAGCTTAATAGAAGCTAAAGAATCTATTCTTTTAATTGTACTTAATTTTTATCCATTTTTTCAGTGTTTCAGGCAGTGGACGGTGTTTCTAAACATAAAAAGGTTTTCTGGGCTTTCAGTTTTCTGGTTTGTAAAACAAATGTTAACAGAATAAACTTTATATGCTTATTAGGAGGATTAAAGGAGGTAATTCATAGAAAAGATGCTATGCAGTGCCAGAAACAGTAAATTCTCGATGAATATTAATTCCTATTAATAATAATAAGAGAGAAGAGATCAAATTCAAGGACAGAAAGAATAAGGAAGGTTGCTTCTAATAGCTTCAGGTATTATAGAAGGCTTTTTGGAGAAATTACTGTTAGACATGGAACAATTTAGCATAAATTTGTAGAAGAGAGGACTCATTTTAATAAACTCCCCCTTTCAGGGTGACCCAGACACCTAGACATCTTTGGTTCCCTGAAGTAGAGTGAGTTGGAGCCCTGGTGTAAATGAACTGAGCCTGGCCCATGACTAGACCCATTTCTCAGTGTGAGCCTGGCTGGTTGTCACTTCTTCCTATTGAGATTGGCTTTCAATAGAACAGAATCTTTTCTCTCTCTTACCATTTTCTGACAGGTCAGAGCAGGGGTGATGAAAGCCTGAGCAGATTAGCAGAGTACAATAAATTTACTCACAGTTATGTTTCCTCAACTTCATCCACTTGTGTGAAAAGAACAGTCAAGAGTTTATTTTAGATTTTTTAACAATTCAGTCCACACAAGCGTTAATTCATTAGAT
>NW_012115933.1:3790769-3799828 GCF_000951035.1 Colobus angolensis palliatus
ACCACATGTTCTCACTCATAGGTGGGAATTGAACAATGAGATCACTTGGACACAGGAAGGGGAACATCACACACCGGGTCCTATTGTGGGGAGGGGGAAGAGGGGAGGGATAGCATTAGGAAATATACCTAATGTAAATGATGAGTTAATGGGTGCAGCACACTAACATGGCACATGTCCACATATGTAACAAACCTGCACGTTGTGCACATGTACCCTAGAACTTAAAGTATAATAATAATAAAAAGACCACCAACATTTAATAAATTGCATTCTGTGGCAATTGCTTTTTCATATTTTCCAACTAATTGGGTAGGAATTTAGTTTCAATATCACTTTTAATAAATAAAGTACCAATTTAAAGTGCAAAATCTTTCAACATCTATTTTGGGGAAAATGTCAAGAACATTTTTCTATTTGCCATTGGTTCACTAAATTGAGTCCTTGAGAACCTGATTTTTTTGTTTGTTTTTCACCAAAGAGTCAAGCCAAATGAAATTCCATCAGCTTTAGTCAGGGTATATTTCTGGGTTCTCTCAATGTCTCATTTAGTCCTAGTTTTAAAATTTAAGAATTTAAAGCTCTGGAGATATGTATTTATGTAAATACACAGAACAGGGGCAGGGCACAGATGCTCATGTCTATAATCCCAGCACAGAGAGGCCCAGGCAGGTGGATCACCAGAAGTCAGGAGTTCGAGACCAGCCTGGCCAACAGGGTAAAATCCCATCTCTACTAAAAATACAAAAATTAGCTGGGCATGGTGGTGCATGCCTGTAGTCCCAGCTACTCAGGAGGCTGAGGCACGAGAATCACTTGAACCTGGGAGGTGGAGCTTGCAGTGAGTTGAGATTGTGCCACTGCACTCCAGCCTGGGCAACAGAGCAAGACACTGTCTCAAAACAAAAACACACAAGACATAGAGGTAAATATTTATGTACATAAATATATATACCTGTTAATATTTGGCCTGGCAAAAACTAGTTGGCTAGATTATTTTTTGGGAAAAGGCTTTGGTTCAGTAGCAGAAATGAATATGGGTGTTATTCAAATGTCTGTAAATTAATGAGGGCCGTTTGGGTTAATTCAACTTATGCATTTTGAATCTGAAGAATGAATGGTCTATGTTAAAGATGCTTTTGGGGAATGGGGAGTGGTGGCAAGCACAACATTGCATCCCAAACAAAGCCAAGGTGACAGGGTACCTGGCCTCACATCCATGAGTACTTGAGAAATTGATAATCAAGATGAAACAATGTGTTTTTCTTTAGAAAGGAAAGGCAAAGATAATGGCTAACAAGAAAGAGTGTGTTTCATTGGGAACTCTATGAAAGGATTTCACAATTGTTCCCCTGGCAACTCTGGGATTACCTAATCACCTTCTTCATTCCACTTCTTGTCTCTCTCAGAGCTGTTCAGATGGTGATGATGACCTAGAGATCCCCAAGAGTGTGAATACATTTGGTCCATAGCCAATTTTCAGGGGCTCCATCTTCAAAGCAGTGCCAGAAATTATCCCAACAAGGAATTTCTGACTCTATGGGTCACACAGAAGAAAGGGAGGGTGGGAGGTTTGGGAGGCAAGGCCCAGGAAAAATTAAAATGGAAAAATAAAACATAGAAGTTAACATTATTTTTTGAAAGACTAAGTACTTACAAGGTTAGCTTTTAAAATAAAACAACTACAAACTCCATATGGTTTCAATTTTGCTTTAGTATTCTGCAATGCTTCTTTTCACTAGATTGACCCAACATATAAACACATACAGATACACAAACACAATCTTTGTATTTGCCATCTAAAACACCTAGTATCCTACAAAATTACCTGTAAGAGTCTCAGTTAAGTAGACACTGGAAAAACAATCAGAATCAGATTAAAAGATAAATGGGGTCTCACTTTGATAGCACATATTGTTAACTAGAAACAACGCAGAGAATATTAAAGTAAAAATCACCCCATTGTATGAGGCTTATAATATACATTACAACGGGATGAACAGGGATAAAATCGATTTATACATTTGTAAGGTTACAGTAATTTCCATGAAGTAGATGGTGAGTATTTAAGGATGAATATTGTAATCCCTAGAGCAACTTTGTAAAAATAATGCCAAAAGATACAGTTAAAAAGCTAATAGATAAATTACAGTGAAATTTAGAAAAACATTTAAACAGTATAAAAGAAGGTAGGAGAGAAGAAAGAGAAAAACAAAAAAGGCAACAAATAAAAACAGATCAAAGAATAGTAAATCTAAATCAAACTACATCAAGTATTACATTAAATATTAATAGACTAAAAATAAAAGATCATTTTTTCCCTAAACTCCCTGCTCTCAAAACTCCTGTGACATCAATTACTATTACAAATAACAGTTACCAATCCCTTAATTTCCTGCTGCCTGAAGAGCAGGCAATAGCTGAATTTACACTCCTCTCTCCTTAATTGTTAGCAATGAAGGACTTTGTTTCATTTCATTTTAAATGGCCAGTTAATAAGTAGTCCCTGGCTGGGCGCAGTGGCTCACACCTGTAATCTCAGCACTTGGGGAGAATGAGGCCGGTGGATCACAAGGTCAAGAGATCAAGACTATCCTGGCCAACATGGTGAAACCCTGTCTCTACTAAAAATACAAAAATTAACTGGGCCTGGAGGGGCCATCCTGTAGTCCCAGCTCCTCAGGAGACTGAAGCAGGAGAACTGCTTGAACCCAGGAGGCAGAGGTTGCAGTGAGCTGAGATCATGTGACTGCACTTCAGCCTGGTGACGGAGCAAGACTCCATCTGGAAAAAAAAAAAAAAAAAAAAAGAGTCCCCTTGGACAGCAGCCTTCTAGCACTTCAGAAACTATAAATTTGGCTTACATAAACTGTTAGGCAAACTGTAGCTCTGCTCACCATCAGAGCATCACCCTTTGAACACCAACTCCTGGCTGCTTTCTGGGGGGAAAATATGCAGGAAGGACAAAAAGAGGGATATTGCACAAATTACTAAAGCCATTACATGCTATGACTCCTATTTGTACTATAGTCTTACTTTTACAAATGTCCTATTAATTACAAAAAGATAGCAACAAAAAAGAGCAGCAAAAGAACTCTTAAAGTGGTTGGCATTATGACTTTTATTATAAGAAAAAAAGGCAAAATCCAAATCATCTAAAAAATAGGAACGAGTTAGTCAAATGACAAAATCTGGATCTAAACCTATATCAGATGGGATTTGAGGAAATATGTCTGCCACTCATTCTTAGCTTATTCTGTTTACCCAAACACTCAGATCCTAACTTGAATTTAAATGGGCCAAAGACTGCAACAGAATCAGATGGCTCCATGCCATTGACACCCTTTACAAAACATATTGTATGAAGTTTTCTCATTTTGCACTTGTGTTTGTCCTTAGCTGTACTTATTTTATCAAGTTAACTCTTTGAGGATGGAAAACAGATACATCACCTGTTACTTCACACACTTGGAGATGAGATAACCATTCAAGTAGCAGAAGTTGTGAACTTTAGGAAAAGTGAGGTCAAGAAAAATATCTGTCTTTTCCAGCTCGGATGCTCGGCACAAACCTTTTCTGCCCAGTTCTACAGCTGGCTAAGCATTGCTTGAAAATCAGACTCCATTATTCGGAAAAATGTCTATTATTTGTGCCCTCTACAGATCATGACAGGAGAAGACAAGGTTTGTCTTTACGTTTTAGTATTATTTTATTTATTGCCTTTGGGCAGAGGAATCCGAATGCCAAACATGAGCTCTGAAATTCTTTTTGTCAGTTTTTGGATGCATAAATATTAAATGGCGAATTTTAATGCTATGCAAACTGTCTAATTTATGTACTATCTAAAATGCAATTTTAGTATCCTGGTCTAATGTCCTTCTTCCTACCTTCTAACATTCACTACCCCTCTGAGTTGTGAGTAGCTAGAATCAGACCTATTCGGACAGTCTCAGCACTACTAACTGCAGGGGCCTAAGCTCCTATGAAGCTGGATAAAAGTGAAATAGAAGTCAGAAAAGGGCACAGCAATTTGCTGCATTCAAAAGGAACTCAGTGAAGAGGACAGACAATCAGGTCAATAAGACTTTACTGGAATTTCTGTTTGTTTCTGGAAGGTGGAATACAAGGCAGAGATTGAAGAGATGTTTCTTGGGATGGAAACATCCCAAGACCTACTTAAACAGGGCAGTGACTTCGCCTATGAGTAGAGAAAAGTTGGTAGGTGCCTTGATCCAGGTACAGCAAAACCTTTCTTTAGGTATCATATCCTGAATTTTAACATTAAGTATAAGGGATTTATGGACTGCTTTGAATATTAGAAACATTGTTCTATCTCTATAAACCCATCTAAATTCATTTTTCTTTCCAGTTATCAGTGTGATTGCATCTGAGGTCTGCCATGAGCATATTTTTTCCAAAAAGTGTTTATTTTATGAAGAGTTAGAGGCATTCATTCATTATTCATTCATTCAACATAAAGACCTTGGCAGAGTTTACAATTAAACAACATCCTCTCAAGAGATATTTACCCAGCCCCTCCTATCCCCTAGGCACTGTGCTAGATATGGGGATACAATGGTGAACAATCGGAGTCCCTGCCCTAGGCTGGTGAGGAAGATGTATACGAATGAAATAATTGTATCAAATGTATTACTACAAACTACAATAAGTACTATGAAGGAAAGATAGAGTGCTATTAATGTATATGAAAAGATAGTTGGGAGGATGGTATGGTGGTCACAGGAGGCTTCTTTCCTTGAGAAACTGGTTATCCCAGAGAGCCAGAAACAATTTGAGTAGGAGTAAACCAGCCAAAAAACAGTGGTGCTTTTTTGGTTGATGCTGTGAACATAAAACTGATTTAAAAAAATAGTCTGTTTGAAAAATGATCATGACAGATGGAGCCTAAAGCTCTGAAAGTCTCCTTTGCACAGCAGAGACTATGCCAATGGGGGCGCACTTTCTTTGGATTTATAGGCTTTTTCAAATGGAGACATCAAAAGCAGAGTGACCATTCAGCCTTACAAGTGTGAATTTGGGCACAGCTGATGCCCTAAGGCATAGCAGAACGTGAAAATACTCACTTCTTCCAAAGATTTTTTTTTTTTAATGGAAAAAATTGATACTAAAGACCTTTTTCGGGAAATGAAAGAAATGGCAAGGTAATTTGGACATTACAAAAATCTATGCTGATCCTATAGAAATAATAATGTGCTCCAATTTCCCCCATTCTAACTGCTTAGGATTATACTTCTTGCCTCAATATAATCAATAATAATCAAGATCCTACTTATAAAAGTATTATAACATAATACTTGTCTTAAATATTATTTAATAAGAGAGAGAGAGAGAAAAAAAAAACCCACAAAGTTGTAATACAACCCAGACAACAGCTTTCCAAACCCTTCCTTCTTATTTAGGAGGATCTTCTACCTAAACACATTTTTCTTCTCTGTGTAGTATTGCGGGGCAGGGGATGGGGAGGAGACATCAAATAATGTAATGTTTTATGAATACCAAACCTACACGAAGTTCTGAAAGACAGAAATTTTTCCAAGTCTAGGAGATCCTCCACATCTACTTTCCAAGAAGAAGGCTTTAAAAGGGGTAAGTAATGTATAAGAGACCTGCATAATCTCCTTAACATGCACACATTATGTTACTAGAAAAGAGAACAGAAATGCCTATATCAACAGCTGCCCAGAACATTTTTAGCAGAGCCTCATTCCAGGCCAGCCAGCGAGAATTAAGGCGGAAAAGTCTTTCAGTGATTCAGAAGCTGCCTTCCCTTATAAAGTCAAGGTTCTCTGGAGTGGTATTTTGACTACTTTTGGAGGAGGGATTGCCTACATCCACTTCTCTAAAGAAGCCAGAATTTTCTCTTCCTCTCTACCAAAAAAGTACTCTACCGACAAATATGTGTGCAAAATGCAGGCTGTGCCTGCATTCTTTCAGGTCAGCAGAGCGCCCGTGTTACCAACATTCACAGCTGGTTTTGGGATAAAGTTATTGTTGTCATGGATTCAGGAAAACAAACATGGTTTTAATTGTTCCATTATGAGTTTTAAACCCAAGATGATCAAAAACGCTGTATATAGATTTGTCCAGCTCCCGTTGCTGTAAGGAATCACCTGTATTACATATCCTGGCTACAAAATAAGAACATTCATTAAATGCGTAGCTAGGACCACTCCAAACATAATTAGGTGTCTGGTTAGTTAAATGCTCTGGATAAATGAGGATGTCTATACCTAACATTTATGAGTTACCAGTTTTTAAGTATTTAAATCCAAACTAAATATGCAAAATACAAGTTAAATACAAATAACTGCAAACACAGAAACTACTGGATTAAATAGTTTATTTCTGCAGAAATGTCAAGACCATGACAACACACCTTAAGGTCACAAGCAGAAGACTCCAATTTCTGTTATATGTTACAGAAAAAGAAAAAGGAGTTTTATCTGGTTACTATAAGCTTGATTTCTGGATAAGACATGAATGTTCAGTATGATAATCATACTAACAAACTCGAGATATCATTCATGTAAAATTCAAATTCATATTTATTTCAAGTAGTTTCTCCAGAGGAAGAAAGGGAACAGCTTTGCCAACCATTTCCCTGTTTTAAATTTAGTGATGATTGAAATGAGTTCAGGTGTGTGAGCCATCATTGCTTCTGAACCTACTGATGTAATTCACAGAGATTCAGCTCATTTTCCTTGTATTGGCCTTTACCAGATAGGGATTACAGTAACAAAATCATGAAACAAAATATTCTGTTTTATATGTTCATCTTCTGTCTTTGAAAGTTCAAGAAACAAGTGCTCTGATACCTGATTTGGTTAGTGTTTGAAGGTTGCTAAGCTGTGTTTCATTTAATAATTTGGGCTTAGGTAATGTGGATTGTCATAAAATGCATGTAAGCGTGAGACAGTGCTGAGTAATAGAATATTGAAAGCCACCAGAATTCAGTATTCCACTGTATTTTCTCATCTGTCCTCATCACCACCTGATGAAGCAAGTGTTACATCCTTACCATTTTATAGTTGAAAAAACCGAGGTGAGATGATAGATGATTTGCCAAGGGACTCAAAATAAATTGTTGAAAACTGGGATCTGAATCCAATCTACCTCCAGAGTCCATACTCTTGCCCCTACCTGACGATGCCTTTTATCACAGATAATGAGTCTTGTCCTATTCCAGCTATCTCAAATTCCAATCAGGTTTAAAGAAGTAGGAGCTCTTCAGTATAAAATTACCCTATAGGGTCTCAATTTTGTTGGAAAAGGAAGTGAATGCTTTGAATTCCAAGTTGCAGCTTTTAAAATTCTTGACGCGTCCAAAGATATCTCGAGGGTCTCTTCCTGTTCACTTTCTTTTCTAGGGGCTAAAGTATGTCTGATGCTAAAATAAGTGTTGTGTAAACTCCCAGGCTGATCTTGGCACACAGCCTGCCCTCTCAGCGCTGTTCAAGCCATGTTGTTCTTTATGGGAGCTTCTCACTCAAGCCTCAGGATCTCCTAACGGTATCCTAAGCTTCCAGTGCTTCCCGTGTCACTCTGGACAACAAGGATTTAAACACCACCTGACACCTAATATTTGCCCTAATTAATCCAAGTTTGAGTGACAACTGATAATCTAATTGGCACTTTATAGTTCTCAAAATATTTGAGCAGGTTATGTCTTTGACCTGCTCAGGAGCCCTGAAAAGTGGTGGCTGGCAAGTGCCATTGTCATTTTGCAGATGAGGAAACTGATATGCAGGTGATTGGCCAAACACAGACAGTCAGTAGGTGAGGAGGCCCTGGTTCCCGGGACACAATTTTAGGCACCCTATCTAAGTCATGCTTTCCTTTTGTGAAACTATCAACCCCTTCTGCTTATTACCTCACAGACACCACAGATAAACAGAAGAGTTTATACTGCCTATTTATATTTTCAAATTCAGTATTCAATCAGAAATTATTAGAGGTAGACAGGATATTAAAATAATAGGCCCACACACTTATAGATTACAAAACGAGGGCCAAAGGGCTTAGTGAACTCTTCAAAGCTACACAGTCAGAGGCAGGACCTAAAATAGAATGGAGACCTACAGTCCTGTCCAATCTCCTTCCCCGTCTATAAATCTGCTCTCCATTCTTTTCTCTGAGGATATAAGCCTGGGATCCTATAACCAAACAAGAAAAAGCTATGATAATATTGATGAAGATCATTCCTCACTATCGTTCTGTACTTTCAAGAGTTCAATATCACACTCCCTTGTTACCCGCTGTCCAAGTCCAAGTGCTTCTGTGTGGCTCTTGTTAAAATGCAGATCTGTTTATTTCTTTCTTTTGCCTGATTGTCCTGGCCAGAACTTCCAACACTATGTTGAATAGGAGTGGTGAAAGATGGCATTCCTGTCTTGTGCCAGTTTTCAAAGGGAATGCTCCCAACTTTTGCCCATTCAGTATGATATTGGCTATGGGTTTGTCATAAATAGCTCTTATTATTGTGAGATATGCCCCATCAATACCTAATTTATTGAGAGTTTTTAGCATAAAGGGGTATTGAATTTTGTCAAAGGCCTTTTCTGCATCCATTGAGATAACCATGTGGTTTTTGTCTTTGGCTCTGTTTATATGCTGGATTACGTTTATTGATTTTCATATGTTGAACCAGCCTTGCATCCTAGGGATGAAGCCCACTTGATCATGGTGGATAAGCTTTTTGATGTGGTGCTGGATTCAGTTTGCCAGTATTTTATTGAGGATTTTTGCATCAAAGTTCATCAGGGATATTGGTCTAAAATTCTCTTTTTTTGTTGTGTCTCTGCCAGGCTTTGGTATCAGGATGATGCTGGTCTCATAAAACGAGTTAGGGAGGATTCCCTCTTGATAGGAATAGTTTAAGAAGGAATGGTACCAGCTCCTCCTTTTACCTCCGTAGAATTTGGCTGTAAATCCGTCTCGTCCTGGACTTTAGGAAAACAGGAAGTAGAATTGTCCCTGTTGGCAGATGACACGATTGTATATTTAGAAAACCCCATCGTCTCAGCCCAAAATCTCCTTAA